>NC_089589.1:141358631-141625278 GCF_019320115.1 Miscanthus floridulus | reverse complement strand
TGATCAAACTTGGTATTCAGAGTTTTTTCATCTGAGGTCATTTAGTGTCTCATTTGAGCAAGTTTGACCAAGTCAAATTTGGTCAAATGAAAAAACAACACTTTGACTCTAGTATTATGGACTCTAAATGACTTCGAATTGAAAAGTTTTGAATACCAAGTTTGTTAACTCAAAAAGATCTACAATTGTTGTATTGGTCAACTTTCCATTTGAGAAAGTTTGGACGGTTCAAATTTGTGATTTTTAAATTTCGACGCCTACAAACTAGTTTTCGGAACCCTAGATTATCTAAAATTTAAAAGTTTTGAATACCAAGTTTGTTCATATCTTCAATATCTACAATCCTTATATAGACTATTTTTTCATTTGAAAAAGTTGTAGAACAAAAAATACTACATTTTCTTTATTTTTATAGGTTCAACAAAAATTTCCTGTCGAATAATATTAGTTTTATTAATTTTAAGTTACAAATATATCTTTCCAAGTACGCTGGCGGGTTGGCAAAATTTTCAGGCCTTCAGTCCCGGCCCAGACCAAGAACCGGGACTAAAGGGTGGGCGGCAATTTTGGTGCCCGCCCAAAATACTTTTAGTCCCGGCTAGTAACACCAACCGGGACTAAAAATCCTTTAGTCCCGGCTTGTAAGGCGAGCCGAGACTAAAGGGTTGGGCCTTTAGTCCCGGTTGAGATACCAGCCGGTACTAAATGACCTTTAGTCCCGGCTGGTGTTACCAGCCGGGACTAAAGGGTACCGGCCTATATATATCGACTTGTTCTGTTCATCTTCGATCTCGCGCGTCGTCTCTCCGATCCCGTCTCCGCCGCCGCACCCGAGCTCGTCCTCGTCGTCGCCAAGCCCCGCCTCGTCGTCGATCCCGGCCTCGTCTACAGTCGTCGAGCCCCGCCCGGCGGCCGTCGAGCTCGCCCGCACGCCCGGCCTCGTCTGCCGTGTCGTCGAGCCCCGCCCGCCCCGCCTCCGTCGAGCTCTCGCCCGCTCGCCCGGCCTCATGATCTCAGCTGCCGTCGTCGAGCCCCGCCCGCCCAGCCTCGTCTGCCGTCGTCGAGCCCCGCCCGCCCGGCCTCGTCGTCGAACTCGCCCGCCCGCCCGGCCTAGCTCGCTGCCGTCGTCGATTATAATGTTGGATTTTTAATTGTTTTTTAGATAATACTAATAAATAATATTAGTAGTTTAGTTAGTTTTTTAGATAGTTTTGATATATGTTAGTTAGATTTTTTAGTAGTTAGATTTATTAGATAATTGATATATGTTACTTAGATTTTTTAGTTAGTTAGATTTATTAGATAATTGATATATGTTAGTTAGATTGTTAGTTGATATATGTTAGTTTTTTAGATAATTTTTTAGTTAGTTAGAATTTTTAAAATGTATTATCTATTACTAGTTTATCTAATTTTATGTTAGATTTATTTAATTGGATTTAGTAATTATATATTCTATCTCTCTCTCTATATATATATATCTAGAGAGAGATTCTATATGTGTATACATATGTACTTAATTATTTCTATATGTATATATACATGTACTTATTTTCATAAGTTGAGAGAGAGAGAAAATTGCATCTAGAGAGACATTCTATGTGTTATCACATGCATATCTAGAGATATAGACATATGCACTTATTTCTATGTGTTGAGAGAGAGAGAAAATATATTGTATCATTCTATGTGTATATATATACATGTACTTATTTCCATGTTTTTGGATCGAAAGTGTTTTTGATTCGATTCCAAAGCCTATGCCTTATGTAATTCTTATGTTTATCCTTATGAAATATTATGTGTTATTATATTTAATTGGATTTAGTAATTCTATATGTGTTATCACATGTACTTATGTTATGTACCATAATAATTCTATCTATGTGTTATCTTGAAGATACAAATGGCTGCTCCGGATGATAACTTGAGTGATGACATAATGGCGGATATTATCAACGCCGGCACCAATGTGGATGTAGATGACACGAGTCAGTACTTTGCTAATTATGAGGATATCCTGAATATGCCGGTGGTTGAAGATCAACAAATTGTCGCGCAAGAAAATACTGGCGAGGTATATTCGATTATCTATCATCTCTTATAGATGCATGCGTACGTATATTTGTTGTTAATCGTTGTGTTTCTACTCATGTAGCCGGTCTCTGGATCTACATCAACCACCGACAAAAGTAGGAAAGTCTGAGGGCCAAAAAAGCCATTAGAGGGCCGTTTCATAATATCAGAATTCGACACCGACACCGGCAAACCATTGGGACCACATGCTCAGACATATGTCAATCAATGTGGGTTCATTGTAAGGGATAGGATCCCAGTTAGTGCTCGTGAATGGAAGCAGAAGATATCCGCTCCTAATGTTAGTTTTGTATCTGATCGTGATAAGAACCTAGCTTGGAGAGATATCACTCAGCATTTCACATTACAAGCAGATGATGCTTTGAAGGAGCTAGTGAGGGATTGGACAATGAAGAAGATGGCAACATTGTTCCAGAGTTGGAAGAAGACATTGTATAAAAAGTTTATCTTGAAGAATGCTACGCCGAATTTCAATGCTAAGGCGTTTGTCAAGTTGGAGTCCCATTGGGATGCCTTCGTAGAATACAAGACATCTCAAGACAGTGAGGAACGTGTGATGAGGAATCGGCAGAATGCCCGACAGAAGCAATACCATCATCGCATGGGATCAGGTGGTTATAGGAGTGCTATTCCCAAGTGGCAGAACCTAGAAGCAGAGATTACTGCCAAGGGAATCATACCTGAAACAATAGAAAAGAACTGGCCTCAACGCGCGAAGAATTGGTTCTATGCTCATGGGGGAAGCCTAGACCCAGACACTGGCAAGCTAATTTTCAGCCAAAAAATTGAGAGAGCAACACAGAGACTAGCTCGTGCTAGGGAAGAAGCTGATAGTGGTGTTTTCAAGCCCAACAGAGAGAAGGATGAATTGACATATGCCCTAGAGAATCCCAAACACGGTGGTCGAACAAGAGGCTATGGGGCGGTTCCATGGCTACACGCATTCCTAGCAGACAAGGATACCTACAGAAGCCGCCAGAGAAAGAAGAATGAGGAGGCAGAACGAATTCGTGCATTGGAGCAATTTGTTGATGAGTCACGACAAGCATTGCTTGAATCACGTGAACGAGAAAAATCTCTTGAGGCAAGAATGCAGGAGGAGATCAAGAGGCAAGTGTAGCTAGCAATGAGTCAAATGCAATCGCAATCAACGCCGGGAGTCACCATTAGCCCCGTTGGTCAGATGAAAAGCAGTTGTGCTTCTACGGAGCTGCCAGTTATTCAAGACGACGCTGGGTTGCGCTTCCCTGTTGATGACATTACCGAGCCTCTAACAAAATGTGAGCTACACATTCCAGATGGTAATGCATCAATCATGGTGGCTGTCGGGGTTGTATCTCCAATAGACCGAACGAAGACACCAAGAATCCATGGGTCAGTTATTCAACCTGAATATGCTAGCGTCTCGGTCGATAGAGTGCTCAAAGGTTACAGCAATGTTCCTCTTGACATTGAAGGCGGTGATGGGGAGAAGACACTAGGAGAAACAGAGAAGACATTTATTCAATGGCGCAAACGCTTCATCATCATTCCTAGGGCGCCACCGCTTCCCCTACCTCACCCTAGGTACGAATGAAAGTGAATGAAATATTATTTTCCATTAATTTTCTATTGGCTTCAAAAATAATTGACACACAAATTGTTTTTATAGCAGGGTCTCTCCCCAGCCTAGCCTAATCATTCATTCCCCATCTCATCACAGCGTCGCGGGGGGCGAGACGACTTCATCCCCACGGCGATCGCCAACTCCTACACCGGCCCCATCGCCTCCACAACGATCTCCAACTCCTACACCGGCCCCACCGCCTCCACAACGATCTCCAACATCTCCACGCCGGTCTCCACCAACACCGGCCTCATCGCCTCCACGCCGATCTCCAACACCGCCCCCACCCCCTCCACAGCGACGCACTACAAAGACGTCTAAGGTCCCGGCGGCAAAGAAGACCCCGAGAAAAAGAGTTATTTCTCAAGAAATACTTCCTGAAAAGACTGATGAGCAAATAGCAGCTGAAGAAGACAAAAAAGTAAAAGATTTTTTTATAGATATCAAAAACAAGAGTCAAGCAAAGCTTAAGGAGAAGCCGTACTTTTACATACCACGAGATGTGCTGAGGCAGAAGGTCGATGCTCACAAGAAAAAGATGATTGAACTTCGTAAGCCTTCGCCACTATCAGACTATGATCGCTCCCTCGTAAAGTCACATGATGCAGATAAGAAAAGGAAAAGAGCATCAGGGAAGGATGTCCCACAGCTCGGACAACAGAAGCAACCAATGTAAAATCTTGTTGTTGCTAATGAATATGGTTCCAACATAGAAGTCTATCGACCAGACAACTCTAGAGAAGTGTCGGTTCAAGCCCTTAATTCTTTTTTTAAAGATACTGGTTTAACCTTGGATCAATTGACGGGCAAAGCTCCAATCCAGAACCTGGAAGTTGATACCTGGAAGACTTATAAATATGGCAAAAGTCTGTACAACCCTGCGGCTCTGAATGAATTGGGTACGTAAATGTACTTGCTCAACAAGTGGTACATGCAGGCGTGTGGCAGGGGTGAGCAGTGGATCTTTGTCAGATTTAGAGACCATCATTACTTCCGTGGCGATGACATCTTACATATTAGTTTTGAAGAATTGCATCAACTATTCCACTTGGACGCTCTGGACAAATCAATCATTAGCTCCTTTTGTTTGTAAGTGATTCTTACTTTTATTTAATAAACTCACTTCCATGCGTACGTGTATATAATTATCCTCACATGTAACTTATATTTATATACAGATTCCAGATGTCAGAGCTCCAAAGAATACAAGACACCAGTGTTGGCTTCATTGATCCTTATATCGTATTCAAAACCAGTATTATTATCAAGGAGCGATGGGTATCTGGAGCACAGGAGAATATCATGATGTTCTTCATGAAGCAGCACGACAAGACAACAATACTTTTCCCGTACAATTTTGAGTAAGTGTTAATAATAATGTAGTCTACACATTTTATGTAATATCAATACAACTTATATGCATGTACGTGTGTGTATAAACCAATGCAGTTTTCACTGGATACTCATTGTCATTGAGTTAAACTCAAGTCGGTTACTAATCTTTGACTCGTTGAGAAAAGAACGGGCACTATACCAAGATATGATAGACATTATCCAGGGATAATTTCGATCTCTCGCGCACAACTATTATTGAATAGACTTTGCCATAATTTATTAACGATCGTACATTATTGGTCGCACAGGGTTTGGAAAGAGTTTATTCGGCAACATCGCAAGGATTGCAAGGCACCACTTAATGTAGTTGAAATACCAGTAAGTTGTACTATATACACTTCCCCACGTATTTAATTACTATATCGTACTTCAATTTACGTGTGAGATGATGAGAATAATCTTCTTCTCGTACAGTGGTGTTTGCGGCAGGAACCAGGTAATAACTTGTGTGGATACTACGTTTGTGAATTTATCACTGCGCACATAAGAAGAACTCCTGAAGATGTCCTCAGAGTACGTATATATCAATTTTTATTTATTTTTAAATGAATATATATACATATATGTGTATTAATACTTTTCCTTTTATTTCAAATGCAAGACTGAATGGTTGAAACGAAGGGTCATGCAAAAAGACCATCTGAAAGCAGTTCAAGAGTCAATAGCAGGATATCTTCTAGAAAAAGTGCTAAATCCCAACGGCGAGTTCTACTTTGATCTTAAGGAATAAATGATGTAAATTAAATGTTTATTGATATCGTTATTTTCGAGAACAAGATTATGAAAGTGTTGTATATATACATATATATATATATCTATAATATATATAGTTTCATACTTTATTCGAATATATATTAGCAACGTAGAATACGTACATAAAAACATATTATATATTAAACAAATACGTGTAACTGAACTGAAAACAAATTAAACAAAACAAAAAGAAAAAGAAAAGGAACCTTTAGTCCCGGTGGGGGTTACCAACCGGGACTAAAGGGTGAACCATTAGTCCCGGTTGGTAACCCCAACCGGGACTAAAGGGTGCGCCAGGTTCGCTCGGCTGGAGGGCCTTTAGTCCCGGTTGGTGTTACCAACCGGGACTAAAGGTCCCTCTTTAATCCCGGCTCGATGACCCGGGACTGAAGGTTCCACCTTTAGTCCCGGGATCGTTGTCCCAGCGCGGTAACCGGGACTAAAGGCTGTTACCGCCCGGGACAACATGTCCATTCTGTAGTAGTGCTTATTTTCCATGTTATCTGACTTTCCTTGATTTTATTTTAAAAAAATTAATGATTTTTGGGGTTTTTTTTCTGATTTGATGATTACTACTGATGTCTATTATTTTCCTAATTTGTTGTTGATTTTTTCTGAGTTTTTATCCGATTCTAACAATTCTTGAAGCACCAGCCTGCACCAATAGCCTCAGGCGCACAGCACCAGGCAGCAGAGGCGGAGGGGAGCGAAGCAGGCAGCAGAGGCAGAGGGGGAGGGGGAGTGAAGCCACAGGAGGAAAAACCAAATGGAAAAGGGGTTAGGGGAGGGAAACAACAGGGTTTGATAAGTCCAATGAAATCCCCCTCGGGGCCTCCTTTCCCTGGGCGTGGCTTCCCTCTGCATCCAAAGGAGGCCTAACGAGGATGTAATACCCTATGTCCTATGTTTGTGGTTATATTTGAGATTGATGATATTGAGACATCTAAGGTGTATGTCACCTAGTATAGGTGTAGGGAAGGGATACCTATACCTTCCTTATATTGTCTGAAAGCAGGGTTATAGATTGGTTTTCTTTCCATTCTAGCTAGGATTTGTTTTCCTACCATTCTAGCTAGGATTTGTTTTCTAGTCTTATTACAAAGAGGTCTCCCAAGATATAGGGATGTGATATTTATCTGTGTCTTGTGTATCATGTCCGTGGGATACCCTATATAGTATCTTCTAGACTCCATGTACAATTTGCCCCACCCTGTGTTCAGGGAATCACTTACGTCCTCCATGATGTTCTCAAAATAGCACTCTTTGTAGAGACCACGTCTAGAACAACAAGGAGGCAAAAACGTCCATGAGTGGTACTTAAACTTGTGTGGTTGTATCATTCCAGTATATTTGTACTCTCAAAAAATGCATTTTTATGCCCATAATCTATGTTTGGGTCTCATTACGGTCCAATCGGGTGTTGATATGCACCTCGTGTTGATGCGGCTTTGCCAAGCTTGGAGGCTATGATAGAGAGGGTGAGCCTTGTGGTAGGGTGCGACGGTCTTCTTGGCCGGTATGGATGTAGCAGAGGGAGGCTAGATGAAGACCAAACGTATTATAGTTAGATAAATATAAACTTTATGTGAAAATTTTACATCTCAACGAGTTCTAAAAGTTTCTAGTTAAGTTTTTCATTTGACATCATTCAATGGACCAAACATGGGTAAAGAGGCCACGTGCAAAGCAACACATCCCTAGTTGAATGGAAACAATTTTTAGAGACAAATAGCTCGAGTCCACCACCTCAAGCCTCCAAAAATATATTTGTAGAGACGGTTGCCCACCCACAGTGTTGGAGCCAGGAATTTTCGAGAGCCTGGGCATGACAATACGCCGAGCTAACAGTGCAAGCAATGCCCATGAATATATTATATAACATACATATAAAATTAGGAAACCATGATAGATTCAAATTAAAATATTAAAATGATTGTCCAGTACACAAGTTCACGACTTAGATAATGAAACACAAAAGATAAACCTAAATGCTAATTGGTAACTACAGATGCCCACGGCCACGAGCATGGTTACGAGGCAGCTGCATCTTGCGACTCTTCAAGTTTTGAAACCGCCGAATAATAGTAGTTTCATCAAGTGAATTGAATAGTTTCGCTCAATATAGCAGATCATGAAGTTGTTGAACCAATCATCAGCAATCCTATTGCGGGATTTAGACTTCATAGTCTTCATACATGAGAAAGCCCTTTCAACAGTTGCTGCTGACACCGGCACCAACAAGGCCAATTCAATGAGCTTGTAGACCAATGGAAAAAGCAAAAGTTTTTCAGTTTCAACCATTTTCTGGGACAAACTTTCAATATCTTTGCAATTAGCAAAGGCAGCATGCCTCCTTACATGAAGAATATATGTCTCCAATTGTCCCCTTATGACTCCACGATCATGATTTGAGAAATCCTCAGCATAAATTTCAGCAAGCCGAGCACGACTGTTGACATCAAAACTAGAGAAAGAGTTCTTTGGATCAAGACAAGAAAAGCACATCAATAGCTCCATCGTCGCTTCAGTGAACCGATGATTCATCTCAGCACATATTTTATCAAGAACAACATAGAAAATCCCAACACGATAATGATGAAGATTAGTAACAGTAATTCCGTCATGCCTTGAACGACCTCTCACTGGTATTTCCTCAGCCATATTTGGAATAGGAATTCCATTCAAATCACAAAATTGTCTTGCCTCATCAAATAAGTTATCCCAGCCACTTTCTCTCATGGTGTTAAACTGAGCTTTGACATCATGGATAAGCTACAATTGAATTATATAAGTGCAGTCAAATTAAAAGCAAAAGGAAATAGCTGAATAAGAAAAGCAATATTGTAAGAAAGGGGACAACTGAATAAGAACTAACCTCAAGAGCATTAACAATATTGAGACCTTTTGTTTGTAAGGCACGTGAGAGCTCATTTGTGATGCCAAGAACCTTTAACATAAGCACCATAATAAAAACAAATTCAAAGCACTCCATTTTCTGTATCAAACCAGCTGCTTGATTTGGCACTCGTCCATCTTCATGAACTATTTGAAGGACCTTTATCACTGAGTCCCACATTTGGGACAAGCGAACCAAAGTAACATGATGTGAACCCCATCTAGTATCCCCAGGCCTAGCAAGGATAGTTTCTTGATTCAAGCCTCTTCCTGTAGATACCTCGCCAGTTTCAATACTCCATTTTCTGTAGATACCTCGCCAGTTTTCAATACGCCGCAGTCCATTAAATTCACCTCTCATATTAGAAGCCCCGTCATATCCTTGCCCTCGTATCCGAGAAACTGATAGCTTGTTCCTATCAAGGACAGCAAGCAATGCTTCCTTCAATGCATCGGCTGTAGTCTCTTTGACATGTACAAGAGCAAGAAATCTTTCAACAACAATCCCTTTAGAATTCACATACCTGCAGTAGTACACCATTTTTTAAAAAAAACACTAATAAAACTGAATATTGTACAGAATTAGACAACTTAATAGAACTGACACAATATACTAGTTACTAACCTTAAAATAACAGCCATTTGCTTTTTTACTGATATATCACGTGATTCGTCAATGAGAACAGAAAATGGCCTATTACCAATCTCTTCCATAATTGCTTCAGTTATTTCTTCTGCACAACACCTTGCAAGATCCTTTTGGATATCTGGGGAAGTCATCTTACAATTTAAGCCACCTCGATCATAGGCATTCCTAACTTCTTCATTGTTGTCTTTTAGAAAATCAATCAACTCTCGAAGATTGCCTTTGTTCAAAGAGGAAGAAGATTCATCATGCCCATGAAAAGCTACGCCTTGCTTTAAGAGATATCTTGAACATCGTAAAGTAGAAGTTAAACGAGTTTGGTATAATTCCTCCGATTGTTTGCTAGCTCTTTTTAATACTCTCTGCACACTCTGTCTTTGATTTTTAAAGTCACCATATTTCTGAACACACTTGTTGTGAGCACTACCTACACCACCAACATGTTCAGGTAATGCTTTGTATGCATGTTTCCAATCTCTCCAACCAGTTTTGTTAAATACATCATAACCAAAATGTTGTGCCCTCCCCGGCTGCTTGAAAAGGAAGCAATAAAAGCAATAACCAGCATCTTTGGATTCACTATATTCTAACCAATTATATTTCTTATACCAACCCAAAGAAAAGCCCCTTGAACCTGGATCTTTCAATATATTTGTTGGTTGTGATGGACCTTTCAATATATATGCTCTCCTAACTTGGTCTTGAATTTCAGGTGCATACTCATATATTTGTTTTCTAAGAGCTGGATCACATTCGATTTCATTAGGATCAAACTCACTAGTGAAATTGTCCATGGTTGGTTCTGGTTCCGGATGACCTGGAGCTTCATGTGGCTCTTCTATATTTGGATGTGTTTCAGGTTCATTACTTCCACCAGCATCAGGGCAGATCCTTCTATCAACCAAAAAACGCCTCATCCCTAAATAAAAAATATAAGAAATATACATTCGTAAGGGCAAGGTCATAGATTATCCATCAAATTTAACCTCTGCATATTAGATAATTGAAATTAGTCAAATTACCTGGTTGGCTCAGCCTCCTCCTCTCTACCATTTGCAATTTTTGCTCAATCAAGGCGCTGTCGAACACAGCAGGGCAGCAGGCGGCGCTTGTGCCTTGTCCGCGGCTGCCGCTAGTCGCCCACTGGCCTCGCCGGACTCCGACCACCGGCCACCGGCCACCGCCAGGCGCCAGCCATAGTTGCTCTCACTAGAAGCAGTAGCTTGGGGAGATCAAATCCATCAGCTTCGTTTGGGGTTGGGGATTGGAAAAGAGAAAGGACAGAGATACAATGAAGGAGGATTGGGGCTGACCTGGGATCCGATTGGGGTTGAGGTCGGCGCATAGAGCGTCGCTTCGGCCTCCCCGCCATGGAGTAATGGCGCCTCCTCGGTCTCCCATCCCGTCTCCGCACCGCGCCGCAACCTCGAGCGCTCGCAGCTCCGTGATGCCTGGGAGCCGAAGTCACGGCGGCGCCCCTCAGCGCTGGCCTTTTGCTCTATTCTGGGCCTTTGGGCCTAAAGGGTAAGTAGCGGGGGAGCCTGGCCAACGGACCAGGGTGGCCCACCCACCCATTTTCACATGCCTTTTGGTTAGAGCCTCAAGAAATCGACTTTTTAGTTATATGTAAAAAAAATGTTTCTACACTAGTGAGCTTTAAGTTTTGGCACAGCCTCCTTGAAGAACCACTTGTCAGTTATATAAGCTAACAAGTCTAAGTCACACATGCATGCATGTTGACATGTTTAGGTGATAACACTTGCTTAGTACTACAGAAAAAGGTTTCCAGAATCTTAATCCACAGCAAGGAGTAGCTAGTCGGCACGTGCAAGAATCTTAATAATAATCCACAGCAAGTACTAGGTACGTGCAAATATTTCCCAGCAGCCTATAAAAGGCAAACCATGGCGGCATGCCCAGCACAACACAAGAAACCACATCATCATCAGCCAGCCATTTCCAAGCTAATAACGAAACCCAGAACCTTCCAGGCGTCACAGCAATCAGCAACCGGAAGCTGCCACTGCCAATGGACCGCGTGGCGAAGCTGGTGGTGTTCACGGCGAGCAACTGCAGCATGGGCGACGTCGTGACGTCGCTCCTGAGCAGCCTGGGCGTGAACGCCGACGACGATGCTTAGTGTTGGATTTTTCAATCGATCTCGGACGGAGAAACAACTAAAATAAAAGTGGTAGGTTCTAAAAAGTTATGAAACTTTGTAGGTGACAACTTTTTATTTGAAATCATCTTGTCAAGCAAAACTATGTTTGAATTTCAAAAAAATTGAAATTTGAAATTTTTAAATGACCTCGGATAGACAAACAGCAAAAACAAAAGTTGTAGATCTCAAAAAGTTATGAAACTTTATAGTTGACAACTTTTTGATTTGAAATCATCTTGTCAAGGAGAACTACGTTGAATTTCTCAAATTTAAAATTCAAATTTTGTAAACAACCTCAATGGAGAAACTATCAAAATGAAAGTTATAGGTCTCGAAAAGTTACGAAACTTTACGGTTGACAAATTTTTCAATTGAATTCGTTTAGGACCTCAAACAATCAATTTAAACTCGATTTAGGATAATACGCGGGAACTAAAATCCATTAAAAATGCCGCGACTTGCGAAGCGGCTCAAAATTTGTAGGGGTGGCTGACCGGTGGGGGCCTCCCCGAGTTAAAAAAATTTGCTATTTTTTTTGCTATTTTTTAATTTAGAATCGTGATTTCTGAAAAATGATTTGCAGGGACGGCTGGCTAACCGTCCCTATAAATCTATGATTTTGTAGCAACAGGATGGTAGAAGCGGCTAGCCAAACCGCCCCCTATAAACCTGTTTGAGTCGCCCATACAAATCTTTAGTATAGTAGTGCTACACAAGTCTAGTAGCAAGCCTAGAACAACTAATGAAGCACTCAATCAAACAAAGAGGCTAACATTACTCGTCTAGCTAAACTAGCCATTTCTACCGACTATAACTACAGAAGAAAATAACAAGGATGTAAAAGCACAAGCAAATAGCAAGGATAAAAAATCATCAGCCACACAAGCTTGATCGCCGCACAATCACCACGCGGTGCTCGATAATCTCAATCAACTCCAAACTGGCTAGATGATAGCAATCACACCAAAAGTAACAAGATAAACAAAAAAGCCACGCGTCATTCTCAACTAGTGCCACGAGATGCAAAATCAACTATACAACATCTCAATCTCACCCAATGGATCTTTTATTCCAAATTCTTTGCAGTCTCCGCTGCAACGTGCAGGGTATCTTTTAGTACTAATGAAAGAGAACAATCGGTTGGCATGAATGCCATGTATAGCCAAAGCAAACACCAACCATATAATAGCCCAGTTGACAAAATGGAGAGACTTCAACTCCAGGTAGTGTGTTTCTAAGGGGTTTCAAGTTAAATTTTCTTTATTATTATATTTATTAATTTATGGTGTAATAATTTAATTACATTTCATTATTTAAATTATATACATAATAAAAAAAATAAATAATTTTAGAATCATCCAAAGTGTGTTTCTGAGCTGTTTTAACTAATTTCTTGTCTCCCACTTTGTTTGCCGCCAATCCGACCCAAAATTCCGCACCCACTGAGGATGGATTTGAATTGCAAAATATTCGAAATATCTGATATCCGTATTGGATTTTATTTAAATATGGACATTTGTATTCGTATTCATTTTGATATGGATGTCTAAATGCCAAAATGGATGTATTCATGTTCAAATTATAAATCCGGATTAGGATATCCGAATTCACGCTGGATGTGGAACTGGATACTATCCGTATCTGCAGTGCTCAGCGAAATATTTTTTTTGGTTCCAACGACGCCTGCCCACTCGTGCCATGGTGCCCCGCCGCTAAAAGCTCTAGTTTGGTTTGGTGAATTGATGAAACCTTGGTGCTAACCTAGTTTATCAAAGTAATTATAAGATAGGTAGCACTACCCCAAGTGATGAAGCTAATAAAGATCATGACATGATGATGGTGATGGCATTGTGATGATCAAATGCTTGGACTTGGAAAAGATGAAAGAAAAACAAAAAACTCAAGGCAAATGTGAAATTAATAGGAGCTTTTTGGTTTAGTGATCGAGACACTTAGAGAGTGTGAACACATTTAGGATTGATAGTCGTACTATTAAGAGGGGTGAAACTCGTATCGAAATGCGGTTATCAAAGTGCCACTAGATGCTCTAACTCATTGCATATGCATTTATGATCTAGTGGAGTGCTAACTCCCTTGAAAACATTTGTGAAAATATGCTAACACATGTGCACAAGGTGATACACTTGGTGGTTGGCATATTTGATCAAGGGTGGTGAAGTTCGGGTCAAAATGAGAAGTTTCGTACTGACTGGACTCTGCCTTGGGCAGTGACCGGACTCTGACCCTACGTTTGGTCAGTGGCGCGCAGTGAAGGTCGCCCGGACGCTGAAGTGAAAAAGGGACCGGACACGCAGGGGGTGCGTCCGGTCACCTAGTGATGAATGCTGACGTAAGCAACAGAGAGAGACTGTGTTGACCAGACGCTGACCTGGGTCCAGTCATATGCCACCGGACGTGTCCGGTCGCGAAAATCCATCTTTAGAACCTTACTAGAAACTACCGGACCCAGTGATGGTGTGTCCCGTCACTTTGAACAGCGTGTCCGGTTGTGAATAAAACCTTAGTGGGATCGACCGGACTCCCGTGTTGGAGCGTCCGGTCACTTCGAGTAGCGCGTCCGGTCACAACTTAAGTGCACTAATGACCGTTGAGATCGGCGATCAGCATTTGAAGTCGGGGACACGTGTCGAATATCTGAGGACATGACGCTGGGGTCTTGCATCCGGTCAAACCGACTGGTGTGTCCGATCGCCCCGATTAATCAGGGAACAGAGAGGCAACGACTCCATTCGTGGGGGCTCTCTATTTAAGCCCCATGGCCGGCTCAAGCTCACTCTCTTGGCCATTTGCATTGACATAACAACCTTTTAAGCTTAGCCAAAGCTCTCCCACCCATCTCCATCATTGATTCAACATTTTTGTGAGATTGGGAGAGAATCCAAGTGCATTGCTTGAGTGATTGCATCTAGAGGCACTTGGTGTTCGTGTTTCGCTGCGGGATTCACTTGTTACTCTTGGTGGTTGCCACCACCTAGACGGCTTAAAGCAGCGAGGATCGTCGAGCGGAGGTTGGTGATTGTCTCCGGCTCCGATCGCGGTGATTGTGTGGGGTCTTATGCCTTCCCCGGTGGACTGCCGAAAGGTAACTCTAATGGATTGCTCATGTCATTGAGTTACCTCACTTGTGGGTAGGTTCTTGCGGTGTCCAATTGTATGGACGAGGTTCGTGCAACACCTCTGAAAGGTCCTAATGACTAGAGGAGGGGTGAATAGCCTATTAATAAATTTCTACAACAACACTTAACAAACCGGTTAGATAATTATGAGGCGAAGCAAGTGTTGCGCTAGCCTACTAAAATAGCAAGCCACCTACCATAATTCTAGTTTATATAGTTTCTTTCCACACAAAAGCTATGACACTACACTAAGTTAATGTGCTCTCAAAAGCTAACTAAAGAGCCGCACTAACCAAACTAACAAGCTCTCACAACTAGCTACACTAAAGAGCTTGACAACTAGTTTGCGGTAAAGTAAAGAGAGTGAACAATTTGTTTATACCGCCGTGTCGAGGAAGGAGCCAATCAATCACAAGAATGAATACCAATGAAAACCAATCACCTCGGAATCAAATGATGAACACAATGATTTTTTACCGAGGTTTACTTGCTTGCCGGCAAGCTACACCTTGTTGTGGCGATTCACTCACTTAGAGGTTCACGTGCTAATTGGCATCACACGTCAAACCCTCGATAGGGTGCCGCACAACCAACACAAGATGAGGATCACACAAGCCACGAGCAATCCACTAGAGTACCTTTTGGCTCTCCGCCGGGGAAAGGTCAAGAACCACTCACAATCACCACGATCGGAGCCGGAGACAATCACCACCCTCCATTCGACGATCCTCGCTGCTCTAAGCCGCCTAGGTGGCGGCAACCACCAAGAGTAACAAGCAAATCCCGCAGCGAAACACGAACATCAAGTGCCTCTAGATGCAAACACTCAAGCAATCCACTTGGATTCTCTCCCAATCTCACAAAGATGTTGAATCTATGATGGAGATGAGTGGGAGGGCTTTGGCTAAGCTCACAAGGTTGCTATGTCAATGTAAATGGTCAAGAGAGTGAGCTTGAGCCAGCCATGGGGCTTAAAAAGAAGCCACCACAAAATAGAGCCGTTGTACCTTTTTACTGGGCACAACACGGGATGACCGGACGCTCCGGTCATATTGATCGAACGCTGGACCTTGTGATTTTCGGATCGTAACAGCTCTGATTCATGGCTGCGTGCCTTGTGCAGAGAAGCAGAGGCTCGTATGTGCGTGTGAGGCGGCGGGGCAGACTTGATTCGGGCTCCGGGGTCGCACGGTAAGGTGAGTTCCTGGTGATCTGCTCTGCTCTGCATGCTATCAGTTTTCGGTGATCTGATCTGCACGTGTGCTAGTTCTTGTTTGAGCCTATGGAATTAAGGGGAGGACTCTGGGTGGGTGGGCAATCCTAATCCTTTCTTGGTAGTTGATCTAGTGGTATCCATCGTCCTCATCACCAAGACACCATGTGAGATCATCTTTTCATAGTCCAGTGGCGGCGTGGTGACATATGTTTAGTAGATGATACTGATGAGATAAAATGTAGCTTATAATGGTACGATAGCTCACATTTAACTCCTCATCTCTAATTTGTGTTGCAAAAAGATAAGTAAAATAGCTGCTGATGCAGATCCTTTTGGGAGGTTTTTATTATTATCCAAGCATGGAGTTGTGCTTATTTAAAGAAATCGTATATATGCCTTGTTTGGTTTGCATTGATCTTAAAATAGTCTCAGATACGTGGTACACATGCAATTATAGTGCCTAGCGGGTGTGCAGTCCTTTTCACAGGTGCTGAAATGGTCAAGATATATGAATAACTTGTTTCATATGTTCAGAAGTTTTGGTTCAGAAATTGTTCAGAAAAATAATTTTGGCAGCACTCTGGTTCCAGTTTAGAAGTTTAAGCTGTTTCACTTGTCAGATGATAGTCTTCTCTGTTATTTTTCTGTGCACGATAGTCATTACTTTCTTTAGCTGAACTATTTTGCACATATTCAGTGGACGTGCACTACCCATGTTGTTCAACATCCCACATTAGTTTCGAATTGTGTGATGACAGATGAAAACTACCGGTCATTGTTTCTTGACTTGGCAACAGCTTGGCCTCTGTCACTCGTTCTCACTTTAATTAGCCCCTACCCTTGATTTGTAGTGTTATTCTCTCTGGTATACCTGCTAGATGATTGACTTTTTACATTACTGCCTTCCCTACCCCCACCCCAAATTATTTTTTATCTTAGAAAATGGGACTAATACAATAAAATGTTGCTTTGGTTCTCTTACATCTCTTAAAAGTATTGACTGGTCTTTCATTTGGACGCACTACAGTAAAGGAAGTGTGTTGTCACCATGCATGGTCCATTTCAAGAATAGGTACATGGTAGTGGAGGTCTTTATAGATGCAGGTAACAGGATCCTGTAATCCTCACCCAATTTAATACAACAAAAGTTATATATAAGAGACAGCTACAACTAGATTTGTCAAATTCATTCTGTTTTCCTCATATATTTTCACCTTTTTGTAACCACATTTGTCCTTTAGAACTCAAAATATAGTTCTGTCAGTTATTTTCCTACTTAAAGTATTGCTACATGTCAATTTTGATGGTCAGCTTCATATATTAATGTGTAGCTCTTTTGCCCTACTGTAATACTAATTTGTAGTACTTAAGAAAAGGGCCACTCTTTTTTTATGGCCGAACTGCCACGGTTGAGCTCATTAATCATCACTACATTCACTTTTTCTAGGAAGCATCAGGGATTGCAAGAAAGCTGCACTGGAGTGTGATGAGGTGAAATTTGAACAATACAAGATGGCTGCTGGTGATAGTATCATGGCAGGGATCATCCCGTCGGTAGAGAACTGCTTTGAGAAAATTAGAACACTACAAAGCTAGAAAAAAAAATCAATCTCGAAGTTGCATATTTTTCATTTGAAATAAAGAGCCTGCCAACAACTATGCAATCACAGAGACATGGTGAGCAACCAGTTGAACTAAGTATTCATTGATGACGTAGCTTTTCTAATGTGGATCACCCAACTAAATTGGAACATATTTAGGGAACTTGATGAAGATTGACCTGATATCTTAACTTAATTTTTTTTGGGTCCATGACATGTATCAACCGTAATTTATTCACTATATGGTGTTCTGGATAATATTAGTTATGGAATGCCTAACAATCAAGGTGTTGCAATATTGATTCAAAGCAAACAAAAAACAAATGCATGGTTTATAAATTCTTAGATGAATAATAACAATATCATCTAGCAATTCTACAAAATTGCAACATGGGAATATTATGGAATGATTACAAAAAGGCATGCTATCGCGCGCCATCTTAGTCGTCTTGGCGAGATGCACGGTGGCTTGTAGTCATAGTGGGCGGGCGTGGCGTAGCACTGGGGTACGCCACTAGGGTGCGTGGCTGAGGGGGCACGTGGGGAGGCGTGCGGCTGAGGGAACACTAGAGTAGCGACATGTCTATGCCCCCTCCGGGCACTTGTGGTATAATGATACGTTTTAGACTGTCTCCAACAACATCATCCAAAATACAAGACTCATATCAAGTTTGGATAGCGTTACAGGCAAATGGTTCAATACCTATTTTTAGTCTTCTCCAACAATAGGACCCAAAAGAGAACCCTTTCTACAAATGAGTCTTCAGGAGAGAGGATAATCATATTTGGATTGTGCCTCAGTTGCAACCCAAAATGAGTCTCGTATATATGTACCCTGTTAGAAACCGATACAGTACCATCCAAGACCCATTTTGAGTTTGGGTACCCATATGGGTCACCTATTGGAGATAGTTTTAGCCTCTTGCAACGTGACCATGTATTGCATCGAATCATTGCTAAACTGATGCAATAAAAATAACATATTGCATCAAAGTTTATCACTATTAATACATTGCAATAGTACTTATTAATTGCACCCATATTCTAAACCGATGCAATACCACCTACATATTGCATCAAAAATAAATTGTAACGCAACTAAATTTATCCGATGTAATAATTTTTACCTATTGCGTCTCTTGTTCAAAATCGGTGCAATAGATCACACATATTGCATCGACATGAATTACTATCACATCCAATTCCATCTCGATGCAATAAGGACCACATATTGCATCAGATTTGCAAAATTAATGCAATAGCAGACACCTATTGTATCAGATTTGCGTTTGATGCAAGGCGAAGCGATGCCATAGGATAAAAAATTAGTAGTGAATCTTGTCTTGGGACGTGAATTGGAGTATAATGTTGGCTTCATCGACAGATTATACTAACGTGGGCACGGCTACTTATATTATATAGTCTAAGGAGTTGCTGAGGACCCTCTATTCATGTCTCTAAGGAGTTTCAACACGTTACAAGATCTAAATGGCCCAAAAGATGGTGATACAGACTTGTTTCAATAATTCCTTTTGACTCCGATCTAATTTTGACACGAGACCAGTGCCATTGTTTAGCTTATAAAATTATCTTTCTATCCATAGCTAGACTGTCGAAAATGGAGTCCGTATGTGACCTAGGTGTCAGTTTTACTATAGGCTGCTCCTGGAGTCCGAGATGGACTTAACTTGACATTGATTGAGCCTCCAACTTTGCTTGCACGACCTTGCTTGCCTCGTAAGGTGGTGGTCAAGGGAGAGGACATCTTTGGGCATCCTTTGGCTGCTCTGAACACGTTTGCGGTGTGCTCTGACTTGGGCTAGAGTCTCAAGGGTGATTAACAAGCCCACACGATGTCGTAGCACCCGACAAAAACAACAGATTTGGAGGCCTTTCCGATGTGATATTGAGGTGGGATCAGGTCCATTTGAAAACTTATCAAACAAAGCTTTCCATCAAGTTTTATTGACCTCAACCGTACTCAAGAGAAGAATTTATGACCTTTCCAATGAAGTATTGTCGGGCTGTTGATGAATCAAATGTTGTGCTTTGAAGATCTTGTATCCCAAGATGGGTCTTGACTCGTTGAGCATGCTGCATCCACATCCCATCATCATCACTGCTGTTCCTAAGCACATTTTTTACCAATATTAGTTAGCAACTAATTCTTAGGTTTATCATTATGCAAACATTTTGGTGTGAGTTTACCTTATAATCAATGGTCGTATCAAAAGGTTGCATGTCCTCATCACATATCAGCCTGAGATTGTAGTCTGCATGCCTTCATGTATTTCTTTTAAGTAGCCGCTTATTCCTTAATTAGCATATATTAAGAATACATGGATAATTTAAACTGAATACTAATCTATCTTCAAAATCCTAAAACACATAGGGGAGGGAAGTACCAGTTAGTGGACTAATAACTACCAGTTGTAGGTGATCAAATTGATCGAGCCTGTGAAGGGTGTTCGGCTAATTTCGACTGATTCAATAGTGTTCTATAAAAAAGAATAAGCCAAGCAGAACAAACTACCTGACTCCATGAGGCATTCCGTTACAATTTTACTCGTACTCCGTACTAGAACCGTTAGGAAAACAAGCTGGTTGTTGTCCACGGCCTTTGTGCTAATACTGACGTGACGTGCTGTTGGAGCGCCAGCTACGCATAGGCAAGCATAGTGGCTAGAGTATTTTGAACGCTGGCACAGAAGATCCTGTATGCGAGTATGATTATGGTACAGGCGTACAGCTCCTGACATTGTGAGCGGCCCGACGGGATTTAATGCGGCTGTCGGCTACTTGCTCGCTGCCATAGTGGCATGCTATGCTCCAAGATCTATCCTTTCATACATGAAACCAAGTGAAATACTACCCGGTAACAATACAAAATTTATTATTGTATAATACCTAGGCCATGTTTAGATTACAAAAAATTTCAAACCGATGAATAGTAGCACTTCCGTCTTATTTGGTAAATATTGTCCAATCGTAGACCAACTAAGCTCAAAAGATTCATCTCGTGATTTCCAACTAAACTGTGCAATTAGTTATTTTTTTTTACCTACATTTAATGCTACATGCAAACGGCTAAAAATTGATGTGATGGAGAGAGAGTGAAAAAACTTGGAATTTGGAAGTGATCTAAACAAGGCCCTAGTAGTAAACCATGGATAAGAAAGGGGAAAAAGACAAATGCTATTAGAAAATTACATATTCTTCTAAATACAAATTGTATGTATTCTAACAGTAACTCAAAACTACATATTTAAGCCACGTTATCCTTAAATATAATGTATCTTATATTGAGTGTATCAAAAGGTAGTCTTGTGCGACATGGAGATACATGTTATTATTCTCTAAACCAGTCGCTGTTGTGACAATGTTAGTACCAATAAACAGTTTTGTGATATACTCCCTCGTCACTCCATCCTAAATATAAGATACATTAATAAATTCTCTTTCACATGTCTTTCAGCAAGATTTTGATTTGTACTAATTGACATGTATCTAAGAAAAAGAATTAGTGATCAAAATATCAAAAGACTTCTCGAAACTCAATATAATTTATAAACAGAATGAAAGAAATGGTCATTACGATGTAGGTCACCTAAACTTACATGCAAAATAGATATCGTAAAATATATTTTCGTAATCTACTTACTTTGTGTTAGTCAGACTTAAGATATTTTGACTTACGATGATTCTCATAGAGTAATAGTAGACTTATTTTAAAATAAAGGTAATATAAAATAAAATAAAAAAGATGAGATACTTCACATATACGGGGGCATATAAGAGCATCTCCAACCGATCCCTCACTCAGCCCCTTATCCATCTTTTGAGGGTCAAACCACAAAAACAGCTCTCCAACCGATCCCTCATTCGACTCCCACCCGATGAGAGACCCTCATCCATCGCCTCCCATCCCTCACATGTAGGGGACCGCACGAGATCCCTCATCCACGGCGGGAGCAACCGCCGCGAGCCTGCGCGCGCTCGGACATCTCCGCTCGTGCCTGCTCTACGTCGACGCTGCCGGTCTCCGATGCTGCCGTGCCGGCTCTATCGTCGACCAGGTATGCCCATCCTCCAATCGTATTTAGTAGCTGTAGAGACGAGGAGAGAGAGACCGCATCTACTAGATCCCATCGTGGGGGAGAAGATAGATCAGCTATGGTCGGTTGGAGCAGCGAGCACTGCTCGTGCGCTGGTTGGGCAGGTCAGCAAGCTCCGCCGCGCTACTGCCTGCCCCCTGGCCCCTCCTCCTCGCCCTCTTCTGTCGATTGTTGGTGGTGGATTTGTGATGCGGGATTTTTTTTTCATCTTCTTCCTTCTTCTCGCGGTGTCTCGGAATCTTGGCTTCTCTGGATTGCTGTCAATCTCTGCTTCTCGATTTTGGTTAGTTTTGGGGGTTGAGCGGGCGATTGTCGCGTCCGGATCTGATGATTCTCGCATGGCCTCCTTCTCTTCACGAAATCTTGCTGCCCCTTGGGGACTGACGCCACTATTGTTGTTTGTTGGTCTTGCCGCGGCTCCGATCTGTTCAGTCTCGGGGGAATTCGACCCATGCTTCTGTGCTGCCTTGAATGCTCAACCGTGTCAAGAGTGAATGCTGCTACTGGGATTGTGGGAGTGTGATGCTCTTATTTAGATTGCTGTCTTGTACTAGGCAGCAGCCTTTAAGCACCAATCTGGCTGCAATTCATTTAGCTCATCTGTGCTCATTCCTTAGTTTTTGCTGTGGAAATCTCCAACAACTTTGCGTTCATCTGAAATATCGGCAGTACCATTTGTGGCCACCTTGATACTAGGCAAAGTTATCTGGATCCTTCGCAGGCATGGGCTAGGAATGGCATCAGTTTGTCCCATGTTCCCATGGGTGGAACGGGGATAACATTTTCTTAGTTTTAAATACTGGTACCACCTACAAATGAACGGGGATAACATTTTCTCAGTTTAAAATTCGACAGATTTATATGGGCATTTATTCATGGATTGGAAAATAGAAAAATGCAAACACGTTACTTCTTCAGCCATGCATTAAATTAGTTATTTTGTGCAGCTGGAAACTCATAGCTTTATTTTTCTGTTTGTTACTCAATGAAACTGATCGCTCAGGGGTAATGACCATCACCTCAGGCTTCCATAAACAAGTCCCAGCCCTTTCGTAATGTAAAGAATTGATCGGTATACAAGGTCTGATCAACTTCATTGTCATTAATTTCTAAATGTCCCAATATACATGTATATTTATTTATTTTTCTGACAAGACTGCTCACAAAGCATAAAATTTATTTGTCGCTGACCCTCTCTTATGTTAATCCTGATATATAATGTAGTATGTTTCTCTGAAATCAGAATGCACATGTTATCTCTTTTTCAGAAGTCTTCCTAAAGTAGTATGTTTCCTTTTAGGAAGAGAAAGGGTCATTGTCGTTCAATGCTTGTATGCTGCTATATTTTTGGATAGCAGATTATTGCTTCTCCTGGGCTTGATGACAGCGATTCTGATAAGATCATAGTGGAATATTTTTATACATTGCATATTTTTTTGGATAGCAGATTATTGCTTCTCCTGGGCAAGACCGACTCTGTTGGCTAGAGCATTGCATATTTTTATTTTGTTTATACAGGTAAGTTGTAGTACTTAATTGGAACTGGAATTAATAGCATAACTTGTTACGGGCCTGTGGCACAGGAAGATGGAAATGCCCAGCTTTGATGATGTTTTTGGGAGCAATGTGGAAAACACCGAGGTTGATTATTTTGGTATCTCACCTGAAGATGGAAATGGTCAATGTGGCACAGGGTCTTATTTTGGTATCTCACCTGAAGGACAGAATGTTGTTGAACAAGCCTCTCAGTCTACAAAAGGAAGCAAGAAGAGATCAAAAAATTTCACTTTAAAAGAGGATAACATGTTGGTGGAAGCATGGCTAGAAGTAAGCTTGGATGCAGTTCAAGGCGTCGACCAACCTCGTGCTACCTATTGGCAACGAATTCATGATTACTTCCATGAGCACAAGGATTTTCAATCTGATCGTAATATTAGTTCTCTCTCTCATCGCTGGGGTATCATTAATGAAAGTGTTAACAAATTTTGTGGATGGTTAACAGCGATTCAAAATAGAAACCAAAGCGGTGTGACTGAACAAGATGAGGTAAGAGGCATTTTCTTTCAATTTGTTAGAAATGTATATGTGCATTCATGGTTACTAACACATATTAAATTGTGTAGATACAACAAGCACTTGAAATGTACAAGGAGAAAGATGAGAAAAAAAGAACGTTTTCATTGATGCATTGCTGGAATGTATTGCAGCATGAACAAAAGTGGACTAACCAAAGACCTGCAAAAAAACAGAAGTCATCTTCCAGGGAAGGTCCAAGGTCATGTACTCCTGAAACCAATGAAAGTCATCTTGGTGATGAAGAGCAGGGTCCCAGCCATACTTCACCAAGGAAAGATAGGCCTATCGGTAAGAAGAAGGAGAAAGATCGCCGAGGTAAAAATCTTGTCGCTCATGGAGAAAACCTATACATGGAAGCAATGGAAAATATGTGGCTCAAGAGACAGAAGGCCGAAGAGTTGAGAGAGATTAGGAAAAAAGAGCGTAATGATCAAAGATTAGCTGTAGAGACTAGAAGGCTTGAACTGAAGCAAGAAGTAGAGAATAGGAAGCTTGATCTGAAGCAACGAGAACTACAACTGAAACAAAGGCAGGACGATGAGAAAGTGATGAATATGGATCTTAGTTCTTTGAGTGAGCGGCAACAAATATTCTACAAGACAATGCAAGATCAGATCATTGCTCGTCTTGGTGGTGGAGCACTTTGAGATGACAGCTATATGTGTGGGGCATTATGTGTGTGGGGCAATATTTGTGAACCATCGTGTCATTTAAGTATTGTTGTAGGACCTATGTAAGAACAATATGTCCGAACCACTAAGTTTAATTCTTGTTGCCTCTATATGTGGACTATGAGCTATGTGTGTCTTTAAATAGAAGGCACGATACATGGTGCATGCTTAATAAAACGATGAGTACAAGCCTGAATAAATTATATAGTGCTAAATTACATAGTAAAATGATGACTACAAGCCTCAATAAAGTACATGGTACATGATTAGTACAAGTCTGCATGACGTTGCCAAAGATGCTCAATTAGGTCCTCCTTAAGCTGGCTGTGGGTTTCCATGTTTCTAATATTGTGATGAGCTTGCATGAACTCATGTAGCTCATGTGTGCGATTACGAACTTCACGCTGTGTAGGTCTCACTAGCTGGCCAATACCCTCGTAGTGGAAGTCGTCTTCTTCATTTCTCTCATCTTCGACTATCATGTTATGCATAATGACACAAGCTGTCATAATTTCTCTAAGTGTTTCTTTATCCCAGCTACGAGCTGGCCCACGAACAATGGCAAAACGAGCTTGTAAAACTCCAAAGGCTCGTTCCACATCCTTCCGTACTGCTTCTTGTGCCTTGGCGAAGTATTTCCTCTTATTGCCATGCGGATTAGTTATGGTCTTTACAAATGTTGCCCACTTGGGATATATACCATCTGCTAGATAATACCCCATTGTATAATTATGATCATTGATGGTAAAATTAACTTGAGGAGCCTCCCCTTCGGCTAGCTTGGAGAAAAGATGTGAACGGTGAAGAACATTGATATCATTGAGAGACCCTGGCAAACCAAAAAAAGCATGCCAAATCCAGAGATCTTTGGAAGCAACAGCTTCAAGGATGATAGTGGGCTCACGCTTATGACCGGTATATTGACCATGCCATGCCACAGGGCAGTTTTTCCATTGCCAATGCATACAATCTATGCTACCAAGCATTCCTGGAAAACCTCTGCGCTCACCTATTGCAAGTAATCTGGCAGTATCATGCTCATTTGGAGATCTTAGGTATTCACCTCCAAACACTTCGACTACAGCTATAACAAACCTTTTAAGACTCTCTAGGGCCGTACTTTCACCAATGCGAATATATTGATCCATAAAATCTGCCGGTACTCCATAACTGATCATCATCAATGCTGCAGTAATCTTCTGCAAACATGATAACCCAAGTCATCCACATCTATCTCTTTTTTGCACAAAATAATTGTCATGTTGTTCTATAGCTTGCATTATGCGAAGAAACAGAGGACGGGCCATTCTAAACCTGAGCAAAGAAATGAGAATAAAAAAACTTACACATAGAAAGAGCATGATAAAAGAGAGCAAATGAATTGACCAAGATATTTGCAAACCTGCGTCGGAATATAGATTCCCCATAGGTTGGATGCTCCGAGAAATAGTCATTGTAGAGTCTAAAATGGCCACTTTCTCTTTCTCTATGAATATAGTTACGGCCAGGTATAGAACCTCCCCAACGTGGATTATTCAAAGCTAGATATTGAGTGTGGGCTTGGTGTAATGCACTAAGGATGAGCTCAGGCTCATCATCATCATCTGAAGATGAGGATGAATCTAAGCGAGAGAGACGACTCATTTCTGGTGGAGAAGGAACAACAGAGTAGAGAAGGAGCAAAAACGAATGAGTTGGTGTATGAACCAGGTGAGTGTGCAAGCATATATAAAGATAAAATCAGGAGACGTTGGAATATAGCCGTTTGGAGTAGAGCCATTTGAAATAGAGCCGTTCGAAATAGAGCTGTTGGAAATAGATTCGTTTGAAATAGAGCCGTTTGAAATAGAGACGTTGCAACAAATTTGCTGAAATATGGACTTCTAAAAAAGAAACGTTGAAAAAATTGTCATTACAAAAAATGGCCATTGGAATGTAGCCATTAATCAAAAGTATAAACGTTAATATAGCTATTAAAAATGGTTGATTTGTTAGTTACAAGATATGCATAAAAAAGAGGTGGAAGAAAGTAGAGAGGCAAATATGAGGGATCGGATGGAGTTCACAGCTAAGTAGGGGATGGAATCTGGATGAGGGAGCCTTATTTTCGAGGATAAGGGTTCAAAATTTGAGGGTTCGGTTGGAGATGCTCTAAGGTGACATAACAGACTTTTCTCCTTTGAGATGGCGACTTTCTATACTTGCCGGGCCCACAGTGTCAGCCTCAACGCTGTGACCGAGGCAGGCTTTCTCATGTCTCAGACTGACCACAGTGGCTGCTGCTGATGTCCTACTGGCTGTGTCAAACGGATTGGTAATGAAATCAGGGCAGGCAGAGGCAGAGGGAGAGGCTCCACATGCGCGTGTTTCGAGGGGAACCATAATGGCGTCTTTGAACGGCAGACAGATGCCCATCTGCCACTCGAGTCTGGACCAAAAAGTTTTCAAAAAAGTGCTACAGTAGCTATCATATTGAATCTTGCAATATGTGTATGGAGCATTAAATATAGATAAAAAAAATTAATTGCACAATTTGGTTGGAAATTACGAGACGAACGTTTTGAGCCTAATTAGTCCATGATTAAACACTAATTACCAAATAAAAACAAAAGTGCTACAATAGCTAAATTCCCAAAATTAACTAAACACAGCCAGATTTACTCAGCACCTTTTCTAATCTTCTCCTCGTGGACACTGTCCTAGAGAGAGAGACACACGTGGTTGTGTTTGTTTGTTTTTTGCAAAAGTTTAGTTCTCCCACGTCGAATCTTTGATATTAATTAGAAGTATTAAACATAAATTAATTATAAAATTAATTACACAGATGAAGGCTAATTTACCAAACGAATCTATTAAGTTTAATTAGTTCATGATTTGATAATGTGACGCTACAGTAATATTTACTAATTATGAATTAATTAGGCTTAATAGATTTGTCTCGCTAATTAATCTATTCATGTGTAATTAGTTTTATAATTAGCTTATATTTAGTGCTTCTAGTTAGCATCGAAAGTATGATCTGACGCGACTCAACTTTAGCCCCTGAAATCCGAAAGCTAACACAAGTAGTGGAGTAGTAAGAAGTGTTTCTAGCGTCAGAAATATCTGAGGACCATTTGTTTTGCATTATGTAGCAAAAAGTTCTCAGTTACTACTACTACACCAGTGCACCATTTATCCTCGGAAAAAAAAGGAGATGGAGATCCATCTGAGATAATGCACGCATTAAACATGAGAGGGGAGAGACCAATGGCCAACAGTAAAGTGAATCACCTTTGGCCCTTTGCCATGGTTGTTGGCTGTTGCAGCTGCTGCCTGCCTGCAGCAGCAGTGTATCACTATCACACGCAACAACTGCAAAAACTTTTCACGCCGCCTGCGCGCAGGACCCGCAGCCACACAAGAGGCTTTCTTCCCCTCACAGTCACAGGCACTCCCTTCCTTGCAGCTCTGGGAGAAGTCAATGTCACTGGACGATCCACGCTCCTCAGCTACAGCGCCGCTCACACTCCTCGTCCTCGAGCTCTCACACTCACTGGCACTGCACATCACATTCACGCCGGAGGCTGCCTGGAGCTGCTCTTGTTCTTCCTGCTCGTCTTTCTTCTTGCTCATCCAAGAAGTGAGTAGGCCGGCTCTTTGCTCGATTTACTTATTAACGGTTAGTATTTTTTGTGCTTACTTTGTTGTGCTTGTCATTATTGGCAATGCCAATGGAACTTCTTGATAAGCCAAAAAAAACCTATTTTTTTCTAAGAAAAAGAGGAAGAAGAGAGGCAGAAACAAAATAAAAGGAACTTGTTGGGCTTGTTTTCTTTCCTCTCCAATCCTAGCGAGATGACACATGTTTCTTGATTTTTTTTTGAGAACTCACATGTTTCTTGATTTGTTTTCGTTGTTGCTCCATGCAATGGTTCCCTGGGCCCGAAGTCCGTGTCCCCTTTTTTCCCCTCAGTATCTGCGACTGTTTCGATGTCTTCCTGTTCTTGCCCAAGTCCCAAAGGCAGGAGAAAATTATAGATTTAGAACTAAACAACGCGTTTCGTAAATATAGGACTCCAAACATCGTCTTCGTAAAAATAACCCTTAAAACGTTGGCTTCTTAATTTCCATGACATTTGATGTATTAAGACTCTTTTCTTGTCTTAATACATGTATTTGTCCCCAAAGTGACCCTTTTACCCTTATGATCTTACGTATCAATGATCGTTTCGTCTGCCCGACGTTCCATCTGCCCGATCCCTCGTTCATGTAAATTCATGCTTTAATTGATATGCGATGGAACTTGATTAGAACAAATTTATGGTTTCCTGAGATGAACTTGTTTATGCTAAAATCGTGGATTTGTTATTGCATACGGGTCATTTTGGTTAATTTTTATTATATATGAACCTGTGCATTTTATGGTGACCGAGTCTGAACTACCTGCGACTGCATTTCTGCATTTCAGGTTCAGAACTCGATCATCAATGGTGTCCAATGTTATTGTTTCCAGTGGATCCCGATGGAGTGAAACTTGTGAAACATATATCAAAGTATTTTAAACTTGCTGCATATTCGTGAGGAACCTTAATCCAGGCAAGCCAGCCAAGGCGGCGGCCAGCCAGCCGGCGGCGGCCAGTCAACCTGCCCTTGGCGGCTGGCGGCCAGCCCAGGCACAGCCAGGCGCTGGACTGCTGGAGGCTTTCAAATCACCGTACTGAAGGGTAAAAGGGTTATTTTCAGGGAACAAATATATGTATTTAGATGAGAAAATAGTCTTAATACAGCAAATGCCATGGAAATCAAGAAGCCAACCTTTCGAATGTTATTTTTACGAAGACATTATTTGAAGTCCTATATTTATTTACGAAGCCCATTGATTGATTGGAGCCCAAGATTTGCAATTTTCTCCAAAGGCAGCGACCCTTTTTTTTAAAAAGGAAGATTTTGTCCTTTTCTCCCCTTATTTTTTCGACATGGTTTCTCTTCTCGAGACCAATCCCAACCGCTCCACTGACCCGGCTTCTTTTTCTGCGTTGCGTTTCTTGGCGTCTCCGTGTTTGCAGGTGAGTCACAGGAGATTGCGGCGGTAGGGTTCAGGTTCAGGTTTCAGCCTCTTCTCCGTTTCCGCTTTACGGGGGTGATTGGGAGCTCGAGGCGACGCTGCAATGCCGAAGATGTTTGGTTTCTCTCGGCGCCGGATGAAGCTGGGGAGGTCAGATTTCAGTTCCTATAGCCCATAGATTTCTGCAGTTCTTTGTTGTTTGGCTCGTATCCGTTTTTTGTTTTCCCCCCTAGTGAGTAGTAGCACTGAACATTGGCAGATATTGTTTTTCTTTAATTTTTTTGGTTGGTACAAGGTTTAGGAGTTCATATGCGAGAAAAAAGTTGGCGCCTTTTCATGTCATAAAAAGTTTCTAGTTAATAAGACTGGTTTCAGTGAGCCCCAACTGCCTGAGAACAGAGGAGCTGTTCAAAATGTTGAATTTGTTTGTAAATTTCTGGAGATTTTTTAACCTACTAAATGATTTCAGTTCCTAGCCCATTTTTTGCAGAGTTCTTCCTTGCTTGGCCCGTTTCCGATTTGTGTTTTTTTTCCCTAGTAAGTAGTCGTATTGAACATTGGTAGATATTGTTTTTCTTTTTCATTTTTGTTGGCACAAGGTTTAGGAGTTCATATGCGAGAAAAAAAAGTTGCTACCTCTTCATGTCAAAAAGGGGAAATTGTTCATTGGCGTTTTCTAGTTAATAAGACTGGTTTCAGTGAGCCACTGAGCCCCGAAAGCCTGAGAACAGAGGAGCTGTTAAAGATGTTGAACTTGTTTGTAAATTTCTGGAGATTTTTTAACCTACTTTTGATTCTTTCTGAAAACCTAGAAATCAGTCTTGTGTCTATATAGTACAAATGACTCAGTGTTGAAATTTGGTTACTGTGGTGAACTTGATCTTTACTGTTTAGATTCATTTCTTTCAAGTTATAACCATAAGCCTGTCAAGTGCCTCGTTCTCTGCATTTGCTCTGTTTCCTCTCAAAGTCTCATCTATTCATTGTCACATGACTTCTGCAGGTTGAAGGGTCACCTACATGATCATTTCCATGCCTCTCGAAGCCCTTCTCGGACCACCAAGCGTTTCAGTCACCCCAATGTGCGCCTTCTGGTTCGGTTGTTTCACATTGGTTATCTTATTCTGCTGTATCGATGAATTCTAAGTTTATTGGCTCATGGGATTTGTTCAGGGAGAGGATCCATTGACTACCTCAGTGAGTGGTCGTCCCGATGACCTTGCTTGGCGCTGCTCATCTGATACTTTTGATATCAATGGGCGTGCTTTTGAGAGCTCAGAGAACTGGGCGGTGCTGTCAACAGAGGGCGACAAACCAGTTCCTCGTTTTGATGTAAGTAACCATATTAAAATTCCTTTCTGTTTGTAACAAATATTTCAAGTCTGTACTCCTCATCAGTATTCTGAAGTATCTGTATCTCATTCTTCGGGTTTGGGTGTAAACAGCATGCAGCAGCCATGGTAGGGAGCAAAATGGTAGTATTTGGTGGCGATTCTGGTCAGTGTTTGCTAGATGATACTAAGGTAACGGTGTGAATGCTATTCTAGTAAAGAGACATCTTCTTGATCTCTCATCTTCTATGTATCCTTCAGATATTGAGCTTAGACAAGCTTACCTGGGATTCTGTTGCTCCTAAAGTTCGACCATCATCAAATGGACGTTCTCTGAAGTTGAGGCCATGCAAAGGTCATTGTCTGGTATAGTTCTTGGTGCCCATTCTGACTAGTTAGTTCTTCATTTCTGTTTCTCAGCAGTAGTCTTGTACTTAATTACTAATTGATGTGTGCTTGGTCTAGAAGTCTCTACTGACAAAGGTCCATCATCTATGATTTTACTGGAATTTGTATTTATCAGAAAGATAAAATCGATCCCCAATTTTCGACCTTCTGTAACGCTGCAAACAAAATTCGGATATAGCCCAGCTGCCACACGGGGCATGCCCACTTGTGCATAGCAGCCTAATACTCTCTTAGGCTTTATTTTTAAGAGTTTTATTTTTAACCCAGAGGTGCCATGTTTGGACCACGATGGTTTATAAGCTCACCTGAGCCTATTTAGACAGTTAGGATACCAAGGTGAAACACTAATGGGCCAGGGTACTACACTTCCATAGTCTCCTTGCTGAGGCAATACAAGTTTAAATACAAGGGATAAGGGACAAAGTTCTCTGATTCTAGCTTTGTCTTTCATTACGTTGTAGAACATCTTACCTAGCATTAATCAAGCCTATTTTTCTTTGATATTTAGGTTCCATGGGGAAAGAATGTTATTCTTGTGGGAGGCAAAAGTGATCAGCCTTCTGACAAGATATCAGGTTTGCCTCTACTATTTAATTTTCTGAAGTGCATCAGTACATGTTGTTATCTGATTCTCTGCAAAACTTCCAACATAAGCAATTAGGAATTCATCATTTGTTTTACTGCAGTATGGACCTTCAATACAGAGAGCGAACTCTGGTCACATATGGAAGCGAAGGGTGACATTCCGGTAAATATTTGACTGTTGATCTGAATGCCACTTAAAATACCTTTGTAAATGATGGAGACTGTACCCTGATTATTAACCTCAGGTGTCTCGAAGCGGTCATACGGTTATTAGAGCAGGTCCTGTTTTAATTCTCTTCGGAGGTGAAGATGCCAAAGGGAAGAAACTACATGACCTTCATATGTTTGATTTGAAGTCATTAACATGGCTTCCTCTGAATTATAAGTAAGTTATTCTAGTCTAGAACTCAATAATAGTGTGATGTCATTACTAAGGAAAGAAAAGAAAGCATGGAGGCTAATTCGTTTCCTCTTGGACTTTTCACTGTGCTTTAAAATACAAAAAAAATGTTACAGTTATCTACCTATTGAATGCATTTTGAGCCATCCCTGGTTTCTCGCACTAAAACCCCTCAAGGATAGAATCATTATCTTACTTAACTATGCATATTTCTTTTTATTAATTCAAAGTTCATTGTTTTAGGGGTGCTGGACCTTCCCCGAGATCAAATCATGTAGCTGCACTTTATGATGATAGAATTCTATTGATTTTTGGAGGCCAGTCGAAGTCCAAGACCCTGAATGATATTCATGCTCTAGACTTTGAAACAGTAAGTACTGTTGTGCTACTTTATTGGTTTTGCTTGTTAACAGCTTGCTGAAAATTTGATGTCCTTATATTGTTAGATGGTATGGTCAAGGGTCAAAACCCATGGTCATCATCCATCACCTCGAGCAGGTTGCTGTGGAGCTCTTTGTGGGACTAAATGGTATATTGCAGGGGGTGGAAGCAAGAAAAAACGTAAGCTCCATCCTTTCACATTGTTTCTATATCATGGCAGATTAGTGACTCAGTTCCATTTATTAATAGTATGTATGTTTCCTTATAAGAATTTATAATTTTGCTACTATGGATGGGCGATATCTAACAGAAAAAAAATACCTCAGGGCATCCTGAAACATGGGTCTTTGATGTCCTCGAATCCAAATGGTCTGTTTGTGTTGTGCCTCCTAGTTCCTCAATCACTACAAAGAAAGTAAGTATAATTCTTGCTTGACTTCACCTTTCATATTAAGTGACTAGCAACTCGCAATGAATTCACCTTTCGAGCACTCATGATTAGAAAGTGGATACAGTTTCTTTTATTTAAGATTTATGCCATCCTGAAAATCTTGAGCACTGCATAGTGCATATTATAAGATCCCTCCAAATATGTAATACCTATTGCATATGCATAGATAAAAGGCTTCAAATTACTTTTCAAACATCTATCTTTGTAATAGTTATTCATGGGAATTGTACTTCAATGGTGGACATTTGAATTACTATAACTTTAATATGCTGCCCATTATAGCAGAGAAAAGAGTCCTCATAGGAAGAATCCATGAGATTTATGTTTATTTATGTGTTAACCATTTCTCTAGTTGCTGCACAATTGAACTCAAAACTTTTGCAGGGTTTCAGCATGGTTCCATTGTACTACAGGGACAAGATTGTGCTTGTTGCTTTTGGAGGGAACAAAAAGGAGCCATCTGACAAGGTGAAGGAACTGAATTTCATTGCAAAATGGAAGCTTCATTTTTGTGACTTTATTTCAGGATTAATTATTTTGTTTTCGCATTTTATAAATAGAAACACCAGAAACATTTCTGTGATCAATTTCTGTATTGATAAATTGACATTACTTTGTGTTTTTGAAGGTTGAAGTACTAGTGGTGCTGCAAAACGAGCACTGCTTCAGTTGGCGATCTGCACCTGAGGTGGAACCCTTACTGTATGACGACTCTCCTCCAAGCTCAAGGGAACTTGCTGACCACCTCAACAATTGCGCACCTCTGTACTCTACTAGCTCCGTAGCGAGGAGCAGTCTTGCCACCACAGCGGAAAACTCATCCGGGAGGAAATCCCTCCCTGATTCACTGCTACAGAATTCAAATCCCGGGAGCTCATCGCTCCGCAGGCAGTTTCGTCAGGAAGAGGACTGCAGCCTGGCCCAAAAACTGCAGAAACCAATCGACGACGACAGATACAAGGACGCCGACGATTGTTCTGAACTACCCTCAATCGCAAACCAAAAACCACGCAACGACACGCGTCAGTCCCCAGATGTTGATGCTAAAGCGAGGAGGCTGGGCAGAAGCTCATCAGACATCAACAATCATCATCAGGACACAAGGATAACCACCCTGATCAGGAGGAACATGGCACTGGAGGAGCAACACTCAGCCGCGCTCGCGAGCAAGGACGAAGCGGAGAAGAACCTTTCCCTGGTCATCGACAGCAAGGATGACCTGGAGAAGAGGTTGGCGGAGAAGGACAGGGAGGTCGAGGCGCTGAAGGAGAAGGCGACCGGGTTAGAACTGGCGCAGGAGGAGTCGAACAACCTGTCCAACACCGTCCACGCCGACAACGTGCGGCTGGAGCGCGAAGTGGCCTTCCTAAAGGCCGTCATGGACGAGACCCAGAAGGCGAGAGAATCACCTAGCTATATGTTCCATTTTCAGCTGATACTCTCTGTGATGTTGCCGTACTGATTGACTCGCTTGGTTTCATCCGTGATCAGGAATTGCACTCGACTCGCGGAGTTCTTGCTGGAGAACGCGCAAGGGCATTTCAACTTCAGGTAAAACCTACTACCATTAAGAGTGCCATTGCCTGTTTTTGTTTTCTTTTCATATCGTGTTTGTAGGTGAATTCACTGCCCTGACTTGGCATGCTGACATTGCTCTGCCAGGTTGAAGTCTTCCATCTGAAGCAACGCTTGCAGACGATGGAAGGGAGGTCACCTACACCACGAAAGCCTCAGAATCTGTAGAGTGCAGGAGTGTACAGTTTTTGAGCAATCTGTTGTAGATTCAATGTTGTACTGTAATAGGTGCCAGAGCCATTGTGATTTGTAATATTAGATACAAACGTATTTCGCCATTGAGACGTAATTGTGTACAATGAGTTTTGGTCCATGCAAGATGTGTTCATCCACAAGTTCTGAGTTGTTGTTCAGTTCAAGATTTCATTGAAGACCTGACCATTGTCTTCGTGCAGACGTGTAGTTCCCTTTGATCTGTGAGCCGGTATGTGTACTTGCTCTCTCTACCTCTCAAAATTTGTTGATGAGAAGCAATAAGCCTGTTCGTTTGTTTGGTTTCAGCAAGGGCTTATCGGTTATGGTACAATATTTTTCTCTCACAACAAACCAGCACCAGTCGGACTTATCAGTCCAGAAACTAACCAGCGAACAGGCTCATAAAACATTGTCAAAAATGAAAAGTATTTTTAGTTTCAGTAATGCTGGCAAGCAGGCATCTGTCCGTTTGTTGGTGGGCCACGACGCTAGCCCAACTCCCCTTTTCTATCTACTCTTCCTTTCCCACCCCGCGTAGTGCCGCGCTGTCGCCTGCAGCCCCGCCGGCCTCCAGCGCAGCCGTGCCCCCACCGCCTCCTCGCTGCTCTGACTCGGCATCGCGCCACCCTCCCCGCCACCTTTTCGTGCTGCCCACGCTTGCTCCCTCGCGCCTCGAACCACAGAGTACTACCGGCTCCTTGAACTCGGGGTGGGAGCCGAGGACTGCCGGACGCCCTTCTTTTCGAGATCCGTCTGTCGCCTTCTTGAACTCGATGTGGGCGCCATCTTCTCCACTCCTCGCCCCGGGTTGCTGCCTCCGGTGAACTCCACACGCTGACGAGCCTCCATTCTCCCAAGCGGCAAGTAGATGTTGCACTGAAAGTGCATGTTGCAAGCGTATGTTGCAAGTGTTTCAGATGTTTTTTTTGAGGTATGTTGCAAGTGTTAGATACGGATGTTGCAAAAATAGATCGGGATGTTGCAATGGTGGTACACGTATGATGCAAGCTTTTGTTCCCAATGTTTCATCTATTTTTTATAGATGTATCTTGCAAGTGTGTTTATTTGGATGTTGTATATGTTTTACATATATGTTGCAATTGTTTTATCTGAATGTTACATATGTTTTAAGTGTTTTTCATGTGTTTTTGCAAGTATTTCAGATGTATGTTTCAAGTATTTCTTCTGCCTTCTCATCTATGGGCCCACTTGCCTTGAGTCGGCCCCACGTGTCATCGTCTTAGTTTTTCTTTTCTCTTCAGGTACCTTGGGCATGTTTAGTTGGAGACCTGGAGGACTTGCCTGGTAAAAAGTGTTGCTTGGAAAGTTGATGATTTTTGGGCAAGTCTGAAGAAGGTCTGTTTGGTTGGAAGCCTGTGCCTGGAAAGGCTAATAAAAGATACAATACATATTTAAAAGCTAATAAAAGGTATAATACCATATTTAAACTTACACGGTTATGGTTATAAATAATAATAAATAAATAAAAGCATCCATATTTTCTCAATTAATAATATATTTGAAATTACAATTACAAATAAAGTTAATAGATTTCCTAGCTATTTAAAAAATGTCATAAGGAAAGAACGTATGAGGAAGAAAGAAAATTATAATTATACTGCACACATTATGCTAATTTTAACGTGAACATGATCAACCGAGGGGAGAAATACTAGAAAATATAAAATATACAAAAAGTTTTTACACATGGCTGTGAAAAAAGAAATAGAATATGCCTGAGAAGTTTAATAAAAAAGAAAATATATTTTCTTCTATATAAAACTTTAGCTTCATTCGAGTAATATATATTATTATAATACAAAAATAATATAAATAAAACCTTTAGCAGAGCGGTAGGTCTGCCGTACTGTCTTTTACGATTTTATAGTAAAAAAATATAAATAAGATGACTAGCTTAGCAATGTAACCAACATCCAGACCAGGCAACTGAGAGCCAGGCGCTCGTTTTTGATCGCCTGGGAGCGGACTGGATTGCCTGGGCCAGGAAAGTCACCAGTGTCCAATCCAAATATGTCACAGGCAGCTTCCAGGAACCTCCTTGCCCAGGCAAAATCTTCCCAGGCTCCAAACCAAACGAGTCCCTTATCTTCTTCCCGCGCCCCTCCCAGCCTGCCGTCCCGTGTGCACAGTGCCTCCTTCCCTTCGCGCTCCCACTGTGCGCACGCCCTCGCCGTGCTCTCCTCCGGTTGCCCCCCGCCCGCGGCTCGATCCTCGGCGTTCCTGGTGGTTGGTGTTTCTCATCCCCACCTCTCGTGCTCCGCGCCCGCTTCATCGCCTGAACAAAGATGGATGCCTTCCTCGCCGGCCTCTTCGGGGCGCCTCCACGCGCCGTCCCCGGCCCTCGGGGCACGCCTCTCTCCGGCCTTCCTCTCTTCCACGGCAGGCGCCGCAGACGGCCGTCCTCGTCCGTGCTCTGTATGGCGGTAAGGAAAAAAAAACCCCTTCCTTTTCGGCGGTCATCTCCATTTCCTGATGCACCGGCCATTTCTTGGAGATAGAGAGCGCATGTTGTCACCTACTATAGTGGTTCTGAGCCATTTCCCATTTGGGGGGTCCAATTAATTTATGAAATGGCTTGTTGTCACTTACCCTGAATTTTTGTTCACGCTGAAGCTGAACTGAACATTGTGTGCTTTAGTAGCTGAAAATCCTAGCTTTCGCACTAGGAACGAATCCATTGTTCATATCATAGCCTCATGATTGTTCATTTTGTGTGCTCTGTGCAGGAGCCCTATCTGATTGCCAAGCTGGATTCTGCGGAGAAGGCCTGGAAAGAAATGTCGGTATGGCTACCTGTTCTGTGTTCACCTTTGGTTCCTTCTTTTTCTTCTATATTATTAGGTTTACCAATAGGCTTATATCGCCATTGTTATTATTGCTCTGAAGTTGCTTGAGTGAAAAATGTATTGTATGAAATTAATTTTAGAACCAATCAGGCTTAACTTAGGTTCGGCTTCAATGCTGTACTAAATCAATTCTCAACTTCTCATTTGTGTCAAGGAAAAGAAAAAGTAACACGTATGTAGGCAATATAAACTGCAATGCTGTAACAATGATATGGAAAAGTTTCAGTTTTGATCTCATCCAAACGGTCATCAGTCTAATGCTTGAGTGTATGCATCAGGTTAGGTTGGCAGATCCTGACATTGTCTCAGATCGAAGCGAATACCAAAAACTTGCGCAGTCTGTTTCTGAACTGGATCAGGTATTTGGCTTACTCACTATGGTATTTAATGTTGGTGTCTACTATCTACTCAATTATACCAGAATTTGAGCTGCTAATTTTATCAAATGACACATCACCTTTTTTTTTCTGTCAACAATATTTAGGTCGTGACTACATACAAGCAATTCAAGGATTGTGAGAGGCAACTTGAAGAGACAAAAGGTTGGTATGCCTCAGTATTTCTGGTGCCCGTGAGAAAATAATAGACTCTCACTATAGCTTTTTTAACTTTGCAACATCATAGCTCTGGAAAAAGAGAACGAAGATGACCCTGATATGTCAGAGATGATAGCTTCTGAGCTGGAGGCTCTATCTAACCAGCTTGCAGAGCTTGAAGAAAAATTGAAGGTGAATAGGACATAACACTCTGCACAATAGCTACATAAATTCTGGACATTATGTTTAACTTTATGCATTCTACAATGCCAGTTTCTGTATTTTGTTGGAGAAAGTATACATTACACATTTTGATGTGCCTCTCATCCACTCTTATTTCCTCATGTTAGTTACTACTGCTTCCCAGTGATCCTCTAGATTCACGCAACATCTTACTTGAAGGTACCTCTCTCCATTTCTCAGTTGTACATTTCAACTAAGTTATATGGCTGTCCCATGAGTGTTCAACATCTTCTTGTTTTTTTTTTTCAAAAAAGTTTTTTTTCCCTTCTTGTTTTGAAACTGAGAACTGTATTTCTTCAATTTTGCAGTAAGAGCAGGTGCTGGCGGTGACGAAGCTGGAATTTGGGCTGGTGACCTTGTAGGTAGATGATGATTTTATTCCAATTGAGTGCAATTTAGCAAATGTGATACAGTTGTTTTTCATTTTGTTCAAATAATAGAGTACTAAGCTTGACACACAGACCGTTTATATGGACAATGCCATTGGGCCTCTAGTCCAACTGGTTAGAGCGTCCCGGCGGTACTCCTCAGGTCCTGGGTTCGACTCCCCGTGGGAGCGAATTTTAGGCTGGGGTTAAAAAATCCCCTCGTCTGTCCCACGCCAAAGCACAGGTCTAAGGACCGGCCCGGTCTCACAGGGCGACGGTGCCACTGTGTAAGGGTGGGGCAGGGGTTCGGTGGTTTTCTTGGCCTGCGTGAGAAGGTCTTCTTCTTAATGCAATGCCTGGGGGTGGTCATACCCTCGCAGGTCCAGTTTATATGGACAATAATCTAGAATAAATAATGAACGTGCAAGTAGGATTACGTTTTTTTTTTTGGAATATAAGCTCTTCTTAGTTCATTTTTCTATTCGTATAGCAGCTATACTTCTGATATACTAGTGCATCATATTTGCAATTTTACTCACATAATCCACAACTAAATATGCCAATGGCTTTCTGTAGGTACGCATGTATCAGAAATACTGTGAGCGCAACAATTGGAAGTTTAAGCCAGTTTCTTGCTCAGAAGTATGTACTTGCAACCTTAACCTGACTATTGATTAAGATATAAGAAAAACACTGCTCACAAGCAGACTCTTTCAGGCAGAAATGGGTGGATACAAGACATATGTAATGGAAGTCAAGGGGAAACAAGTCTATAGTAAATTGAAGTTTGAATCAGGCGTACACCGTGTTCAGCGTGTTCCCCTGACAGAGACTATGGGTCGTGTTCATACGTCAACAGCAACTGTAGCTATTATGCCAGAGGTGGGCCATTTTGATATTTGTGTGAAGTTTTATGACATGAATTCCCTCTTCTTCAGAGATGCCTAATATTGTTTCAATGGCATAGTAGGCTGATGAAGTTGATGTGGTTATTGATCCAAAAGATATTGAGCTTAAAACAGCAAGATCTGGTGGAGCTGGAGGTAATATCACTTGCATATTGTGTTATCTGTACTAGAATACTGGGTTTTCTGTGTTGCTCCCTTATAACTGAGCATCTTCTAACATTTCAATCAATCCAGGGCAGAATGTTAACAAGGTGGAGACGGCTGTTGATCTTATTCACAAGCCTACAGGAATAAGGATATTCTGTACTGAAGAGAGATCACAGCTACAGAACAAAGAGCGGGCATTTCAATTGTTGAGAGCAAAACTGTAAGTTGTTATAGCTATGTATTGCTTTCCAAACTATGAATTACGTTTCTCTCTATTTTTTCTATCACCTCAGTTATTTTGTTTCTAAACATGTTCTTTGATGATAGGACCATAATTACAGTGTAAATTCTGGTTTTAGAAATCTCTTATGCAAAGTAGAGTGAATCTATTTTTTCCAAATTATTTGTACTCAGTATAATACATGGTCATCTTTATGTAATCTTTTTCCATTCCTTATATATATCTACCATAAACTTTACAGTTACGAGATAAAATTAAGGGAGCAACAAGAGGCAATAAGAAACCAGAGGAAATTGCAGGTATGTTGTCAATTCTTTTTAAGGATCGTATCTTCCAAAGGTCATAACTTTGTGTCCAACTGAAAGCAACAGAAAACTGTCGTATAGATGATAAATGCTCAAATTGGATACAGAGTAGCAGAGTAGTAGACATTTACGTGAACAGTATAATATCCAGTTGGAATTCACAAAAATTTAAACAATGACAAGACAACAAAAGCTAGTGCCTTCAGTTTGTGTAGGAAATAGAGTTAGCCCTTATGAAAGATTTTGTCATCCTCTCTGTTCAATGTTACTAATACCTGTTCAACTGAAGGTTGGTACTGGTGCTCGATCTGAGAAGATAAGGACATACAATTACAAGGTAGCAGGACATCCTATCACCTAGAAACTTGTCTTTTCTTTCTCTGTTATTTTTGGGAAGGAGCTCTTCTTATTCTTTATAAATCGCCTCCAATATTTATACAATTTGAGGTCTTTTGCTCACAACAGGATAACAGAGTGACAGACCATCGATTAAAGATGAACTTTGAACTGACCGGCTTCCTTTTAGGAGACATCGAATCGGCTGTTCAGGTATATTACTTGACAAAAAAAGAACAATGCAAATGTGGCAACGTGCAACTATTACAGCAGAGATGATGTAACAACATGAGTCCATCTCTATAACAATCTCATTTGTTATTTAAACATCTACAGTCTTGTGCTACAATGGAGCAGCAGGAGCTCTTGGAGGAAATGGCCAGTTCTGTGGGCGTAGTGAACGTATGATTCAGGCAATTCGGCATGGAGATCAGGTTATCAGACAAAAAAAAACCGATGAAGATGATTGATAGCTGTGCATGAAGAGACTGACAAAAATGAACTCCACATAGGAAAATTTTCTGTAGTCCACATGGTCATGAGTTCATGACTAATGCCATAGAACACACCACATGGTCCTTGACGGCAGCATACTTTTGAGTATTAGAAAATATACATGATATGTACGATTCAACTGCTCCAGTATTCACAGTTTAATGCATTTTAGGTACGATGTTCTGTGAAATTCTTTTGTTCACAATGTATAATTCTTTAAGAAAAAAAATTGCAAATATCCATTTATGAAGACAGCCAGTTCTCCCTTTCCCCATCCCTGTGTCTTAATGAAAAACGTTGCACATTCTGGCTAACAAATTTACAAAATTGTTTTCACAGTTATAAAAAAGACTGGCATTCATAACAAAAATTCAGTTCAGCTTGCAATATAGACAGACTCGCTTTGAGGAGTTGAGCTTGGATTGCAAGTTGACAACCTAGATTTTGTTAATACCAAAATTTCTTACATTTTGAGATGAGCAACAACATCATACTTTTATTATGCTTTTGAGATGAACAACAACAATATACTGCTAGTAGTTATACTAGCTGACACGTGAGATGACTTAGGGCGTGTTTAGTTTAGGCCCTAGGGGCCTGAACAAAATTTGGCCGGTAGGTAAAAATTGGACACCATTTGGTCTATGACCAGGGTTTGGCGTGCCCTGAAAATTTGGCATTGCCCATCTACACTTATAGGTAGCTGATGCGGCAGCCCATGAGTGGTTGCATGCGGTTCGAGATTTTCTGAGTGGATTTCTTTAAATTAAATCAAGACATGTCTTAAACTATGCATCAGATTTACAAACCGTTTTCACCAAATTATTGCTTGCAATTAAAAACAATTGACTGACATATGAATCCCACATGTCATATCATACATAGAGTTTTGGAGGAATTCCTTGTGTGCCTTTAAAAAATATAGCAATGCCATGTGTGCCTTTGGAAAAGTTTAGCGGTCTTCAGCGCCACTGCTCCAACTTTTTGCGCCCTCCATGTCACTGCCGTCAGTTTGGGCTCTAACGCCGTCAAACGGCAGATGTGAAAAGTAAAAAATACCCTTACGTCTAAATATGTCATTAATTTTTTTAACCATCTTAACGACTTCAAATAAAAAAAACTCAAAACTAGAAAGTTGTAGATCTCGTCGAGATCTCATCGAGATCTATAATTTTCATATAAAAAGTTGTAGATCTCGTCGAGATCTCATCGAGATCTATAATTTTCATATAAAAATTATCTTCATTTAATTCTGCAAAAAATGATTTGATATGATTAATATATCTTAGAAAAATCATATCTTTTTTCGCGGAATTAAATAAAGATAATTTTTATATAAAAATTATAGATCTCGACGAGATATACAACTTTCTAGTTTTGAGTTTTTTCATTTAAAGTCATTAAAATACTCAAAAAAATTAATGACATATTTAGACATAAGGGTATTTTCGACTTTTCACACCTGCAGTTTAATGGCGTTAGAGCCCAAACTGATGGCAGTGGCATGGAGGACACAAAAAATTTGGAGCAGTGGCGCTGAAGACCGCTGAACTTTTCCCAAAACACACAGGGTATTACGATCTTTTTTTAATGGCACACAAGAAATTCCCCCTATAGTTTTCGCATGGCTCCAATCCAGACACATACTTTTGCTCTTAAATTTTAGCATAGCCAAACTGTGGCTTGGCCATGAACAAAACACTTACTATTCCTGTTTTGGCATGACTCCAATTCTGGCGTAGCCAAATTTTGACATAGCCAAATTTTGACAGGTCCTTTGGGGTTACCAACCAAACAGCCCCATAATAGCCCTTGCAGAGACAAGCTCTCATAACACGCTGAGCCTCGCCTTGTCCGTCCACCCTCATTCACCACCGGCATTTCGCCGAGCACCACGTCCACCCGCCGCCATGGCTGCTGCCAAGCCCCTCGTCGTCATCATCGCCTTCCTCCTCGCTGCCACTGCCGCCGTCCCCTTGCCTGACGGTGGTGGGGAGCTCCCTCCGTTCACGCTCCTCCCGGCTGACCGCGCTGCCGCTGGGTGCCGCGGGTCCGTGGGCATGTGCCCGGCGAGCGACGAGGTACGGGGCCTCGGCAAGGGAGCAGGGGCTTCCACCATGTCGGCCGATTCTGAACGGGTCCGGCGGCGGGTACATCACCAACAGCGCGACAGCGTGCCGTGCTCGCGCCGCGGTGCCAGCTACTACAACTGCCGGCCCGGCGCCCAGGCTAACCCCTACAGCCGCTCCTGCTCCCGCATCAAGCACTGCCACGGTTGAAGCCATGGTTCCTCTTCGCCATCCAAAGAACTCTCTGTACTGCGTGTTTTCTTGTACCGGCAAGGTGCCACAAGCTCTTCTGCCCTTGTATCAGCAATGTTTAGGGCCTGTTTAGACACCAAGAGCTAATTGTTAGCTAGCTAAAAATAGCAAAAATTAGCTCTAGCCCATCCAACAGGGGCTTGTCCAAACATCTAACTAGCTGTTAGCCAATTGGCTAACCTTATACTAGCCCTAGCCATCTAAACAGGCCCTTAAATATGTTATAATGTCAAAAAAAGATTGTGGTCCAAGGCATAAGATACCGGAATTTTGTTGTTGTTTGACTAGTTCTTGCTAGTATAGAACTATATACGATGCTGCTTTAAAAATTCATGGTTTTCATGCCATTGATGCCCGCCTGCGTCCATCACCCAGATTTCCTGTTAGGCACATTGAAGCTGGGGATAGAACTCAATACCTGCTTCTGTTTGGTCTGCCAAATATTGTGGCTGTTCTAATATGGATATATCTTCATGTGTCTGTCCCTGGTTGGCACACGCAGCAGTGGCGGAGCGTGCATGTAAATCAAGGGGGCGCTAATTAGTAGTTGGTTTCAGTTCGTGTTGCTGTCTGTCATATGCTGCAGCAGCAGTGTTGCTGCAACCACTGGCCTCATTCAATACATAATCTGCATTCTAGTGTTTGCACTGGGAGAAAAACTTATGACATCCAGACTCTGAAGGACATAAATCCATGTGAGGAAGGACCAGGCAGGGGGGTGGGGGGTGGGGGGGGGGGTGGGGGGCATTGCCCAGGTTCGCCAGTGTGCAGCATGATGCTCATTCATCAAGAGTTTGATATTTCTCACCTGAACCAACCAAGTGATGTGCTCATTCTCCCTGGTTTGGCACCTGGAAGGAAGACGTGTGAACTTCATTTTTCTCCTGAAACAAAAGGATCACGTGTTTGTTCATTTTCAATTTAGGACTTGTATTAGTTGGACTACTTCTGGCATGTGAGTTGTGATCGACCACTCTCCCAACATGCCTGTTATGTGGAATGCTTGTTAGGGAGTGTAAGCCTTGTCTATCAGACAATGTGTTCATGAAATACTTTTATGTTGCTTTGAGGTGCATTTACATACCATGATCGCTTCCAGTGACATTGTTGCAGCAAAAACCCAACTGTAACTCTGTAAGGTTGCTTAATTTCGAAAAGGAGAATAGAGCTTACACGATGCATGGACAATGCTACTGCCTTCTGCCAATAATATCGAGCTTGAGGCAATCAACAATACTCCTCTCATCCAATGATGACTGTCTTTAGCAACAGCATATTACAATTTTCCATGATATAGCTCACCACAAAAAATGACTGCTCTGTAACTGCAAAAGTGGCTTGGAACCACAAACATCTAGCAAATTGTTCACTGTCATGACCAGTTTAGTCTGTAGAAGGAAGGAGTTTTCTCAGTGTAACGGAAGTTCTTCTGTGCTGCTCAAGTTCCCTGCCATCCCAAAGCTGTCTGCCTGGTTTGCGGTCGATCTCATGCTTCCAGAGATACCTTGCATCACCGGACATGAGAACAAGGGAGCCTGGGTTCAGCAAAACGGGGACCTTTGTAGATTCACCGTCCCCTTGCTTCAGGGTGTCAGAGGACACGCTTCCCCTTGTTGGTTCTGCTTGACTGAAGTGCATCACACAAGCTGACTCGAGAGAGACTATTGCAATTCCATCATCAAAGCGCACCAGGTCAACATGAGCACAGATACCCTAGATTCAACAGCAGAACAATAATATTAAGAGCGCAAAAAGAATTCACCCCTTTTCTGAACGATACGTTTTCTTGTGAATACGAGAGAGTTCCGCACCTCACCTGGCTTGTATCTGTTTGCAATCATCTGATCGAAAAATGGCTCCCGCCACAACAAATCTGATGGCAGAGGACATGCATCTTCATCCTCGTTTGTCGCCTCTGCATCAAGACCAACACTGGCGTCACCAACACTGATAGCTTCACGGATAAGTGCAGAAAGTTCGACAGCCCATGAAGGGAGATCGCCAAATCTCATTGCCTAAAAAGAAAACGGAGCAAGAAGAACTTAAACATTAAAAACAAAAGACAAGGATGGAAATTCTTTGTATAGTTCGAACTACATTAGGAAGCCTTATGTACAAATCAGGCAGTCTTTATGGCACTACTGAGACATTTGTATCAACTACTGAAAATCCTACCACTCAAGAACATTAGCCAGATACTGAAAAGATGAGGGGGGAAAACTTACTTGGTTGTTTGCATCAACAAACCATCCTTCTGCAAAAACCAAGCCATCAGACTTACGATAAGCAATGAGCTATGGTTATTTCTGTTGTTGAGCAATAAGAAACTAGTGCAGAGTTTCTTCTGCATAGGTACTAGGAAGTTTTGCTACTCCTCAACTGGGACATGTAAAAGTTAACCAATCCAGAGATAAGTATAGTAATGGTTCGAGAACAAAAGACTTATTTCAAATTACAATTTAATATAGTTACATATAGCTAGATAATTTTATAATAAGAACTAGTAATACACAGTCAGAGGAAAAAAGGGGATTAAGGTACCTATTGCTAACATTAGTAATTGCACCGCTGGCCGCAGCTGTCTAAGCAGATCCGGTGATTTTAATCATCACAAAGAGAGATGGATCGACCATTAACGAATAAGTAATGTTCTTTCAACATTTATGACTGAAACTAAATTAAACGGCGACACTTGAGAGCTGAGACTCGGCGTGCCCCCCATCGGAGCACTCGTCCGCCCACCCCAGCACCCCCATCTGTAGCCCCCCCGGCGTGCCGCGCGCATGGTCCTCCTACCCCCGGCTAATGGCCAAACAATATAAAACACTTGCAACATAACAAAAAATTTGAATGCAACATATGTATGAAAACAAATAAAACACTTAGAACATACACTTGCAACATGTGTGTAGAACACATGAAACATAAAAAAAAAATAACACTTGCAACTCGCAACATAGAACCACATGCTGTAACATAAGATTGAAACAGCTGAAATATTTTGGAACATGCTGTTGCAACATATGTATGAAACATATGCAACATCCAGATAAAAAATAATTGCAGCATACGTCTAGAAATAGATGAAACATTTTAAATAAACGCTTGCAATATATGTAATATGTGCAACATCTCCCGATCTACTTTTGCAACATCAAAATAGAACAATTGCAACATATATCTAAAACTTTGAAACAAAACATAGAGGAGGGGAAGGCCGGGGCTGGTCGATTCCAGCCGCTAGGGTCGGAGTCGGCAGCGAGCGGCGGAGCGCGAGCACCACCGCCACTAGTAGCAGGCTTGGCTCGGCCGGGCGGGCACACTAGCACCAGCGCGCGTGCATCACCGTCACCAGCACTGGTCTTGGCTCGGTCGGGCGGGCGGCGCACACGACGGGAGGGGGCGAGAAGCTCTCGCAATGGGGGAGAGCGAGCGAGCGACACTGGATGGGGCACGCGGTAGCAGCGAGGTAGAGTGGCATCCGCATTCGGGACGGTACGGACAGAGTGGCAGCCGCAAGGCGATGTGGTGGAGAGGAGAGGGAGCGAAAGGGATAAGAAAGTTTTCTCTTCTTTTTTTATAGAATGTTTTGGGGCGAGGGCGAGTGGATGAGCGGTGTTGGGCTGCATCGTGGCCCACCATCAGCACCATCTGGGAGGCTAGACGCCCTATGCCCAGCATTACCCTTAGATTATATATACATGGCCAGCGGTGAATCTAGAATTTTTTTCATTACATATGCCCTGGCGAGGTTTCTGTGACTCTGCCAGGACTGTGTGCCGGTTAAGGATCTCTGTCCGATCTATTGCTCCCACCTTTTCGTAAAACCTCCGCGCTTGGGCTGACCACTGTCGCCCTTGGTGGAGAACAATTTCTGGGTGTGTCCGTGGACAGTGGCGGATGCACGATGCGGGATAAGGGGGGGCTAAAACAATGGAGATGTTGATTTGCATGAAGATTTAATGGTGAAATCAAGCTTTTGCTACAGTGATTAGGCTTGAAATCAAGACATTAGGGGGGGCTGGAGCCCCCCCAACCCCCCCCTTTGGATCCGCCACTGTCCGTGGACGGGTAGATCCATTTTTTTCTCCATGGCGGCTGCAGCTTTAGATGCGAAGGTGAAGGAAAGAGAGGTAGAGGTGGACAAGCTGCTTGGCTAGCTCCATCTAAACGAGGCTGAGTAGGACGGGGCGATCCTGGTGCAAGACAGACAGAGATGCCCTGCTAGAGGCGAAGTGGATGGCAGCAACAAAGCTATTATCAAGGAAGGACTTCAGCGAGAGTTCGCTGATCTCCACAATACGCAGCATGGATCACGGCGCAAGTGGTGACATTCTGCCCAATTGGGAAAAAACATGTTTACCATTTAGCCATTTTGTTTGGGGGACTGGAAGAGGATTATGGAGGGCCCGTGGATTTTCACTGATGCGCTTTGAAGTTGAAAGAATTTGATGGCTCCATGGCTATATCTTCTGTGCTGTTCAAGATGGGAATGGGCTGGGTCGACCCATTGGGTCATTGGCCTGACCCACAAGGTAAGGCCATTGGGCCATGCGAGTAGTCCTTAAATTTGAAACGGGTCAAAAGAGCCAGAACTTGATGAGTCATTGGGTAACACGGGTTGACCCACGAGCCTACGCTAGTAGAGAAATGGGTTGTAGTCCTAGTTGGGAACTGGCTTTAGTCCCGGTTTCCCAACCGGGACTACGAATCCGGGACCAAAGGTCTTAGCCTTTAGTCCCGGGTCACATAACCGGGACTAAAGGTCCATCCTCAGGAGAAAAATAAATGAAATTATAGGGAGACCTCTCTTGCGATGTGTGAGATTCGAACCCAGGACATCTTTTCTCGCGCATAAACTCCTTACAAATTCAGCTGTACAGCACATGTGACAGGGTCCTGGGCACTCTCCTTTCGAATTAACCTGTGGGGTACCTTTAGTCCCGGGTGGGAGACCTTTAATCCGGGTTGGTGACACCAACCAGGACTAAAAGGTCACCCTTTAGTCCCGGTTGGTATTACCAGCTGGGACTAAAGGTTGAAGGACCTTTAGTCCGGGTTGGTAACACCAACCGGGACTAAAGGTGGCCTGCTACGAAAGCGTGCCAGGACAGGGGCCTTTAGTCCCTGTTGGTAGCTCCAACCGGGACTAATTCTTCCTTTACTCCCGGACGTAAAAAATACCGAGACTAAAGCCCAAAATCGAAACGGATGAAAGGTCATTTCTCTACTAGTGGTACCTTCGTCTGTGGGATCTATCCATCTGCACTCCACCAGGGAGACCCGGCACTGGCTGTGGGTTAGGGTTTGGAGTCAACGGGGGTGGCGCCAACGGTGGCTACCTCTAGAGCTCCCTCTTGGTTGGCTAGATCCCCTCTCGTTCATCCTCTCCCTTGAAAGAAGTGTCACCAAGAAGTCAAGAACCCACCATGTCAGTCATTGCTGAGTGTAATCCCTGTGCGCAAGATTAATTATTGGTGTATTAGGATAGTAGTCAATTAGGCGCATGATCACTGCATGATTTTGCCTGTGTCAGCTTGACCAAAGGGCATGATTTGTTTCCTTGTAATTGCTTACTTAAGCAAAGTAGCGGAGTATGAAAACAATGCCAAGCTGAAAACACCAAAATGTGATCATGTCCACTGTGTTTGCGCGTGAGTTTTGTCATGGCCGTAACCTTGCCGACTGAAAGGTCCTAATATGATTAGAGGGGGGTGAATAGCCTATTTAAAAATCTATAAACCAACTAGAGCAATTTGATTAGTATGACAAATAGCGAAATGCAAACTTGCTCTAGCTCTACAAGGGTTGCAAGCCACATATCCAATAATTCTAGTTACTATAATCACTAGACACACAATTTACTAAGTCGCTACTCACTAACATCTCTCACACTTGCCACAATAAAGAGCTCCACTAGATGAACTTAAGCAACAAAGCAAGCTCTCAATTCTAGCTACACTAAAGAGCTTGCTACAACTAGTTTGCGGGAATGTAAATGAGTAAGTAAGGTGATTATACCGCCGCGTAGAGGAGTGAACCAATCATAAGATGAATACCAATTCAATCACCGGAAAAATACCAAAAAGGCAAGAGACAACCAATTTTTCTCCCGAGATTCACGTGCTTGCCGGCACGCTAGTCCCCGTTGTGTCGACCAACACTTGGTGATTCGGCGGCTAAGAGGTGTTGCACGAACCTCATCCACACAATTGGACACCGCAAGAAACTATCCACAAGTGAGGTAACTCAATGACACGAGCAATCCACTAGAGTTATCTTTCAGCACTCCACCGGGAAAGGCACAAGATCCCTCACAATCACCATGATTGGAGCCGGAGACAATCACCAACCTCCGCTCGATGATCCTCGCTGCTCCAAGTCGTCTAGGTGACGACAATCACCAAGAGTAACAGCTGAATCACACAGCAAAACACGAACACCAAATGCCTCTAGATGCAATCACTCAAGCAATGCACTTGGATTCTCTCCCAATCTCACAAAGATGATGAATCAATGATGGAGATGAGTGGGGGGGGGGGGCTTTGGCTAAGCTCACAAGGTTGCTATGTCAATGCAAATGGCCAAGAGAGAGAGCTAGAGCCGGCCACATGCCTTTAAATAGAGCCCCCAACGAAATAGAGCCATTAGGCTATCACTACAGCCCCAACTCGAGGCGACCGGATGCGCCGGTCAGGTTGACCGGATGCTGGACCCCTGCGTCCGGTCGCCTGATGATCGCCATGTGTCATCAGCTTCAAATGCTGAGCGCCTGATACTTAACGGCTAGTCTGCTTCGCGCCACGTGTTAAGTTGCGACCGGACGCGCTGCTCAAAGTGACCAGACGCTCCATCACTGGAGTCCGGTCATTTCTAGTAAGGTTCCAGAGACGATTTTTTGTGACCTGGCGCGTCAGGTCATGCCCGATCGGACTCACCCAGCGTCCGATCACGCACCCTCTTCTCTGTACGCTGCCACATCAGTAGGACCAGACAATGAATAGTGTTCAGACAGAGTCCGGTCGCCTACGTCTGGTCTCAGGCCGAGAGTAGCCCGAGCACACCACTGATTTTATAATTGACCGTACGCTGCTCCGCCGAGTCCGGTCACCACATGACCAGCGTCCGGTCACTGTTTCACAGTGACAAACACCTCTTTACTTCACTAACTTCTCCACCCTTGCTCAAGTGTGCCAACCACCAAGTGTGTCACCTTATGCACGTATGCTAGCATATTTTCACAAATATTTTTAAGGGTGTTAGCTTTCCACTAGATCCTAAATGCATATGCAATGAGTTAGAGCATCTAGTGGCACTATGATAACTACATTTCGATACGAGTTTCACTCCTCTTGATAGTACAGCTATCGATCCTAAATGTGATCACACTCGCTAAGTGTCTCAATCACTAAACCGAAAACTCCTATCAATTTTCACCTTTGCCTTAAGCTTTTTGTTTTTCTCTTTCTTCTTTTTAAAGTCCAAGCACTTGATCATCACCATGGCATTACCATCATCATGTCATGATCTTCATTTGTTTCACCACTTGGAATATACCACCTATCTAATAATCACTTTGATAAACTAGGTTAGCACTTAGGGTTTCATTAATTCACCAAAACCAAACTTTTCAATCTTCCCCTTTTTGGTAATTGATGACAACTCTTATACAAAGATATGAATTAAAATCTAATTGAATCCATGTTGCTTGCCTAAGCATATTTATCATGTGTAAAATGATATAGACAAGTTTCATGAATTCCATATGATAGCAATTGCTCCCCCTACATATGTGCTAAGAGTTTGGATTGTAGCTTGCACATATGCTTAGATAGGAAATATAGGAGACAATGTCTACCAAATGATGCTAAGGTATAAAAGATGGACCTTTGAAGCGTGATACCACTCGGAGTGCACTAATATACCATCCTTAGCACCATTAGTAACTAGACATACACAAAAACTAGAATATCCCATGAGATCAACATTAGAAGCGAGGGTCTCACTAGTAGAGAACAGACCTTTGATCCTCGGCCAAAATAGGCTCTAGTCCCGGCATTTTTTGCGCCCGGGACTAGAGATACCTTTAGTCCCGGTTGGTGGCTCCAACCGGGACTAAAGGTCCCTACCCAATGGCTACTGCGGCAGACAGAGGTGGCAGGGACCTTTAGTCCCGGTTGGAACCACCAACCGGGACTAAAGGTAGACTTTTACTCCCGGTTGGTGGCTCCAACCGGGAGTAAAGGTCTACTCCCGGGCCGTGGCTGCGCCGGGGGTTGGAAAGTTACCTTTAGTCCCGGTTGGAGCCACCAACCGGGACTAAAGGCCCCCCTTTATATCCCGGCCGTCTCCTTCTTCCTCCCCAAGCCCGAGCTCAGCACATTTTGAAGCTCACTGCACTAGTGTTCTTGCTTCCTCCCTCCATTGTTCCTCCATCCATTCTTCGATTCCTCCGTCGATTTCTTCGATTCCTCCGTCGATTCTTCAGTTGTAAAGGTTACCAATCTCATACTCTCATTTTTCATCATTGGCTTATCTCATATTGTTCACTATATATATATATTGTTTTTATGGTGTTTTTTTTATTTGTAAACAATTTGAGCTCAAAATAACTTATAGTTTGCATATTTGGATGAAGAAAGGTTAAAGTAAGTATTTAAAATTAGTATTCACTTTTTATTTATAGCATGCATAGCACACTTCATTGTTTAGAGATATAGATAATTTTATAGTTTCTTAATTTTATTTGTTTATAAAATGAGAAATTTATAGTGTATTAAAAAATGAGTATAGAGAGTAGATGGCAACTGCTTCCGGGTCCTCGGCCTCTCATGGGTTTCCAAAGCGACTTAGGCCGGGCCTCCCTCTCATTCCATGCGGCAAGTGTCGTGATGAGATGAAGATTGTGATGGAGTACCAAGTGAAGAAGGAGGGTCCCAACAAGGGTCGTATCTTCTACAAGTGTCTGGATCGCAATGTGAGTTATTTTATCGTATTTTATGATTATGGTTAGTTTATACCTATTTTCATGATGGTTGTGATTAAAGTTCTAATTTTTTGTTTTAATTTCAGTGGGATGGCAGTGGACGATGTTCAGGCTTCTACTGGGAGGAAGAGTATGTTGAACTCATGCAAAAATATCTTGCACAACAGGCAGATACGGCGGCTAATGAGGCAGTGATCCAGCCAAAGAAGCCCAAAGATGTTGCATAATCAGGGGATCTGTCTGTTTTAGTTGAGATTGGTCGCGAAATCCTTGTGCTCCTAAAATGTATTTTAGCTTTAGTTCTTTTAGTGGTAGTTGGGATTGTCTACATTGTAGCGATGCTTTCATAAATTTGTACCTTTTGTGGTGGCACGCATGTTGTATAAATAATTAATTATGATCTAGGTTTTAATATGGTATTTATGTCATGTAATGCAGATGAGCTGGCATTGGATGTACAATGCTGATCGCTGCTCCCAAGAGTTCATTGACGGCGTGCATTCTTTGTTACGTGCGGTCGAGGCAAACAAACGCGACGGTTTCATGTGCTGCCCATGTGCCATATGTAAGAATACGGTGGAATATCCTTGCTCAAGGACTCTTCATTCACTCTTGTTCAAGTCGGGTTTCATGCCAAACTATATTTGTTGGACAAAGCACGGAGAAACCGGCGTTGTAATGGAAGAAGGTGAAGAAGAACAATGGAACAACAATGATATTATTCCCGATGGTGAGTGCTTCAATGATACTGCAATGGGAGAAGCTGAAGAAGAGGTAGCCGCAGAAGATGAGCCTGCTGATGATCTTTGTCAGGTCATTCGTGACACACAAAGAGAATGTAAAAGTGAAAAGGAGAAGATCAAGTTCGAGCGGATGCTAGAAGATCACAAGAAATTGCTGTACCCAACTTGTGATGTAGGGCAGAAAAAGTTGGGAACCACACTAGAATTGCTGCAATAGAAGGCAAAGAATGGTGTATCTGACAAGGGATTTGGAGAGTTACTAAAAATCCAAAAGAAGATGCTTCCGAAGGACAATGAATTGCTCGCCACTACCTACGAAGCAAAACAAGTTGTCTGTCCTATGGGGCTAGAAATCGAGAAGATACATGCATGTCCTAATGACTGCATCCTCTACCGTGGCAAAGAGTACGAGAAATTGGATGCATGCCCGGTATGCCATGCATCGTGGTATAAGATTAGGCGAGATGACCCTGGTGATGTTGAGGGTGAACGTCCATGGAAGAAAATCCCTGCCAAGGTTATGTGGTATGCTTCTATAATACCACGCTTAAAACGTCTGTCCAGAAACAAAGAACATGCAAAATTGTTGCGATGGCACAAAGAAGACCGTAAGGTAGACAATATGTTGAGACACCCTGCTGATGGGTCCCAGTGGAGAGCAATCGACAGAGAATTCCTGGAGTTTGCAAACAACGCAAGAAACTTAAGGTTTGCTTTAAGTACAGATGGTATCAATCCTTTTGGAGAGCAGAACAGTAGTCATAGCACTTGGCCTATTACTCTAAGTATCTACAACCTTCCTCCTTGGTTATGCATGAAGCGGAAGTTCATTATGATGCCTGTGCTCATCTAAGGCCTGAAGCAACCTGGCAATGACATCGATGTGTACCTGAGACCACTTATTGACGAACTTCTCATTTTGTGGAATAAAGAAGGTGTACGTGTGTGGGATGAGTACAAACAGGAACACTTTGATCTGCGAGCATTGTTGTTCGTAACAATCAATGATTGGCCTGCTCTAAGTAATCTTTCAGGACAGTCAAACAAGGGATATAATGCATGCACACACTGCTTCGGTGATATTAGAGGTGTATTCTTGAAAAAATGTCGAAAGGTCGTGTACCTTGGCCATCGTCGATTTCTTCCTGCAAATCACCCCGTAAGAAAGGCAAGCATTTTAAAGGGAAGGCAGACCACCTGACCAAGCCTCGCAACCGAACCAGTGAGGATGTACTCGATATGGTCAATGATGTGAAAGTCGTCTTTGGAAAAGGACATGGCAGCCAACCTGTTCCGAACGACGCTAACGGTCACGCACCCATGTGGAAGAAGTCCATATTTTGGGACCTACCCTATTGGCAAGTCCTAGAGGTCCGCAGCTCGATCGACGTGATGCACCTGACGAAGAATCTTTGTGTGAACCTGCTAGGCTTCATGGGTGTGTATGGAAAGCCTAAGGACACATTTGAAGCACGACAGGACCTGCGTTGTTTGAGAGAAAGAGACAACCTGCATCCAGAGAAGACAGATGATGGACGCCATTACTTACGTCCTGCTAGCTACACTCTAAGCAAAGAGGAGAAGGAAATCATGTTTGAATGCTTAAACAACATCAAGGTACCATATGGATTCTCCTCGAATATAAAGGGTATTATAAATGTGCCAGAGAAGAAATTCTGTAACTTAAAGTCCCATGACTGTCACGTTCTCATGACGTAATTACTTCTAGTTGCATTAAGAGGAATTCTACCTCTAAATGTACGTCTAGCCACCGTGAAGCTATGTGCATTCCTCAATGGAATTTCTCAGAAGGCAATTGATCCAACTGATCTAGCTAAACTACAGAATGATGTGGTTCAATGTCTCGTCAGCTTTGAGTTGGTGTTCCCTCCTTCCTTCTTTGATATCATGACACACCTCCTAGTTCACCTAGTCAAGGAGATTTTCATTCTCGGTCCTATGTTCCTACACAACATGTTCCCCTTAGAGAGATTCATGGGAGTCCTGAAGAAATATGTTCACAACCGTGCTCGCCCAGAAGGAAGCATCGCCAAGGGCTATGGAACAGAAGAGGTCATTGAGTTCTGTGTTGACTTTATTCCCGACCTTGACTCGATTGGTGTTCCTGAATCAAGACATGAGGGGAGACTAAGCGGAAAGGGGACACTAGGGAGGAAAACATATATTGGTACGGAGGATGATTATTTCAATAAAGCGCACTGCACAGTTCTACAGAACTCCTCTTTGGTAGATCCGTATATTGAGACACACAAGGATCTCTTACGATCCGAGTTTCCAGGGAAGACTAAAGCTTGGATTACGCGTAAGCACATGGAAACTTTCGGCGGTTGGTTGCGAAAAAAATGTCAAGGTGATGAGAGCATCCATGAGCAACTGTATTTATTGGCTATGCAACCATCATGGCATATCGTCACATACAAAGGGTACGAGATAAATAGGAACATATTCTACACAGTAGCCCAAGATAAAAGGAGTACCAACCAAAACAGTGGTGTCCACATAGATGCCACAGACCCGAATGGGAATAAGCAGACATATTATGGCCGCATAGATGAAATATGGGAACTAGAATATGCACCTACTTTGAAGATCCCATTATTCAAGTGCCAATGGGTCAAGGTGACCGGAGGCGGGGTAACAGTAGACAACGAGTATGGAATGACAACAGTAGACCTTAGTAATATTGGGTACAAAGACGAACCATTCGTCCTTGCCAAGGATGTGAATCAGGTGTTCTATGTCAATGATATGTCTACCAAACCAAAAAGAGGGAAAAACGATAATGACTCAACCAAAGAGCCAAAGCGCCACATAGTTCTTTTAGGGAAAAGAGTCATCGTGGGAATTGAGGACAAGTCGGACATGTCAGAAGATTATGAAAGGGATGACCGAATTCCGCCCTTCAAAGTGAACAAAGACCCTAGCATCTTGGTAAATGATGAGGACACTCCATGGTTACGACGTGATCATAACCAAGGGACATACGTAAAGAAGAAGTTCACTGCTGTGCCTACTTAATGATATAGTGATTTAATGTAGTGTGTGTTTGAGATATTATGTAATAATTGTAAATTCAGATGTTTATTATGTCGTGTTTCAAATTAAATCAATGTTTGATTTAGTGGGTTTTCTCTCTCGAAAAGTTAAATTAGGATATTGAGTGATGAAAAATTAAAATATTAACATTAAAATGATGTGAAAACAAATTTCCTATCCAAAACCAATAGTTTTAATAATTTTAATTAAACACTACATTTTTGCATTAATAAAATAATAAATATTAGTTACATTATGTTTTATAATTATAACAAAAAATAAAAAAAGTTAGGTTATAGATTTTTCCTATGTGCAATAAAGAAAAAGAAAATCCATATTTTTAACAAAATAATTTTATGCCTTTTATTTAATTTACTATGTATTTAACAAGACTATTGCATTTCTATTAAAAAAATTTGCTCAAAATAGGCGGGTAACGAAACTGCAGCCCACCTTTACTCCCGGGTGGGCTTCCCACCCGGGAGTAAAGGTGGGCTGCAGTTTCGTGGCCCGCCAAAAAAACCTTTACTCCCGGTGCGTATTACCAACCGGGAGCAAAGGTAAACCTTTGCTCCCGGTGCGTGTTACCAACCGGGAGTAAAGGTATACCTTTACTCCCGGTTGGTAACACGCACCCGGAGTAAAGGACCTTTACTCCCGGTGGGGGGCTGGCACCGGGAGTAAAGGGGTGTGGCATATATATGCTAGTGCCCAAACCCCTCGTCGCCCCATCTTCTTCCTTGCGTTGTCGATCTTCGCCGCCGCGCATGCCATCGCCGATTCCTCTCCCCTGCTGCGCCCACGCCACCCGGCCTGCCACACCGAGGACGCCGCCGCCACCCCGCCCGACGCCGGTCGTCGCCACCGCCTCGCGCTGTAACGTCCAGTCCCGACATACATGGCCCAGGCCCACTCTTTCGAGGAGTGGTCCCACCCGCGTAGCAACCCGCTTGAACTTTCGTCCTCGCTTCGTTCAAAATGGTTAATCGAAGGTTACTACGCGTCCCTGGCCCTGGTATTTAAGTCGATCCGGCGATTCCTCAGTTTCCTGGTACTAAACGTGGTTGCACAGCGTTTTTCTCGGCGCTACAGTAACCCGTGAACAGTACAGCGAAATCGCCCGGCCCATTTTTCGAGTGAACAGTGACCGGTGAACAGTAGCCCAGAGTCTGGGTGGTGCAGCGACGATCATTCCCCTGCTACAGTGACGCCGCCGCATACTGAAATTGGATTGGGCCCACTTTGGCCTATTAGGATGTTACAATCACCCCCCTAAGGATTCGACGTCCCCGTGGAATGCCAGATCAGCTTACCCTTTCGAGACATTTACCCTAGGGTCCGCCTCTCTTCAACACGTTTGTGTGGCCCCGTGCCGGCGCATGTGTATGCCATGCCGTGTCCACGACGGGTCCACGCACATGCACACAACATACCCGCGCAGTTGTCCCCACGTGCCCGTGAAACCTCGAGAGTCGGCTCTGCTACCGAATGTAACGTCCAGTCCCGACATACATGGCCCAGGCCCACTCTTTTGAGGAGTGGTCCCACCCGCGTAGCAACCCGCTTGAACTTTCGTCCTCGCTTCATTCAAAACGGTTAACCAAAGGTTACTACGCGTCCCTGGCCCTGGTATTTAAGTCGATCCGGCAATTCCTCAGTTTCCAGTATGGTACTAAACATGGTTGCATAGTGTTTTTCACGGCGCTACAATACCCGTGAACAGTACCAGCGAAATCGGTCGGCCCATTTTGAGTGAACAGTAACCTGTGAACAGTAGCCCCGTCTGGGTGCTACAGCGGCCGTCATTCCCCTGCTACAGTGACACCGGCCCATACTGGAATTGGATTGGGCCCGCTTTGGCCTATTAGGATGTTACACGCGCGCGCCCAACGTCCTCGCGCGCGTGTTCGCCGCGCCGCTACCGCCATGACCCCGTCGATCTGCCTCTGCATTCGTGAGGTGAGTTCTCTCGGCTTTCTCTCTCCTAGTGCCTAGGGTTTCGCCATTCAGCGGCCAGTCGCAGTATGGACATGGCGGGGCCGCATGGCCATGGCGAGGATGATGGCATGGTGCCATGGCTTGCTCGTGGCTATGGAGTTTCACGGCCGGGATCGAATGGGGGGATGGCCAACGCGCGGTGGCGTGTGAGCTGAAGGAGAGCAGAGGAAAACGAATAGAGGATTGACGGTGATGTTGTGCAATTTTTTTTTATTTTTTTGCAAAACATGTAATTGAGAAATTGCCTGGCCATTTTGTGGCGTTTTATTATGCATTATACCTTGACTGGACCGGCCATCCCAAAATTGTATGCCTATTTTCATGTCATCTTATTATGCATTTTACTTTGACGGTTGTTCATAAAATGTTCTCAAATAGTAAATCAAGGCAATTGAATTGCTTTTCAAAGTAGAGTTTGCAATGCTATATATTGACGTTTGTACTGTGTTTTGCAAAAAGAAAAAAAACATGTGGACATGCATGCATGATATATAATATACTCCTTTTGATCACAGATATAAAATTGTATTTTGGCCTGGTTGACAAAATTTAAACTTTGACTATCTCACATTATATTTTGAGATTGTGGCATTTGGTCTAAAAAAGGACTGTACATATTATGAAACTATTATTTCCCATGATGAACCTATTAATAATAAGTTTACACCTTCAATCTATCAAACTATTTCTATATTATCAAGTACAACCGCAAACATGGACCAATGGAAGCCAAATTGACCAATGTGTGATGTTGGAGACGGAGCACCGGTTTACGGTGTTTTAGTCATTTTTAATGCCTATCCATTTGTGTTTCAGATAAAACTAGGTCTTGCTCTAATTTTGGACCTACAGTGTAAGAAATGTTGCTTCTTGAGACAGTGCTGTGCTTCATATGAGTTTTGGATATCTATGCTTGAGTTCACACTGAACAAAAGAATGCTTATTGACAAGTCAAGTACTCGGTGCACTGTATATGGAGAATGCTAAATTAAGAATGTTTTTTGATTGACTTCTTCACATATAAATTTTTTGTTCACATGTATGAAAGGATGTCCACATGAAAAATGTGCGCTAATCTCATGTATTCCATTCTAATATAGAACTATTGGAGCTGCTAGTTCGCGCCGAGCACCGCCCCCGGCCCGGCCCGCCTCACGTCGTCGTCGTCAGCAGAGACCGCAGTGTGCGTGCCCCCGACGCCGGTCGCCACCGTGCCAACACGGCTCGGCCCGCTCTGCTGCGCCGACCACCGCCCCGGCCCACTCTACGCCGACGTCGAGACCACGCCGCTCGTCTTGCCATACGTCCTTGTCCTCGATCGCGATCCATATGTTTTCATCATTTGTATTCATATGCATGTATATATACGTCGTGGAGCACCGCCACCCTCGTTCGCCCATGCGTTTCTATGTATACGGCGGAGCACCGCCGCCCTCGTTCGCCCTAGGGTTTAGGGTTTATACGGCGGAGCACCGCCACCCTCGTTCGCCCTAGGGTTTAGGGTTTATACGGTGGAGCACCACCACCCTCGTTCGCCCTAGGGTTTAGGGTTTATACGGCGAAGCACCACCACCCTCGTTCGCCCTAGGGTTTAGGGTTTATACGGCGGAGCACTGCCGCCCTCGTTTGCCCTAGGGTTTAGGGTTTATACAGCGGAGCACCGCCGCCCTCGTTCACCCATGTGTACAAACATATATACGGCGGAGCAGAGCACCGCCACTCTCGTCACACCGCCCTCTCTCACGGCCTAGTCGATCAACATTCGTATTATCGTTATCGTTAACGCTAAACAATCACACTAGGGCGAATTGCGTCGGTAACTAGGGCGAACCGCGTTGTTGATGTCACCGACGTGGTTCGCCCTAGTCACCGACGCAATTCGCCCTCGGCCGCTTATGTATAGCCCTAATTCGCCCTAGTACCGACGCAGTTCGCCCTAGTGTGGCGAATTGCGTCCGTGACCGAGGGGCAAGATTTAATAATACATATTGTTCGTAGATTTTACGCATGTAAGCAAAGATTTGACGTACTATATATTGGTTTTATTTTTTGAAGCTAGATGGTCGACCCAAGAAACATGGATGAGGAGGAGTTGATGATGAATTTGATCAACACTGGCACTCAAGTTGCCGACGATGATGGTGCTAAAAATAACGTGCAAGAGGATGCAGATGACGGGAGTCAGTACTTAGCTCTTGAACAAAATGAGCAACAAGATATTGGCCAAGTATATATTTTTTATTATTAGCTCTATATATTATCATATGTCTTATGTGTGCTCATGACATTAAAAATAATGTTTATGTTTTGTAGCCCTCTGGATCGACATCAACAACTACAACAAAGAGTAAAAATGTTCGAGGTCCCAAAAAGCCATTGGAGGGCCGCTTCATCATCTCGGAGTTCAACGGGGGGGGGGGGGGGGGGGGGCAAATAAAACAAAATTCGTGCACCACTGTGGTTACCTTGTAAGGGACCGGCTCCCGATCAGTACTCACGAATGGAAGAAGAAGACCAATGCTCCTCATATCAGTTTTGTCTCCGATCGTGACAAGACGTTAATTTGGAATGATGTCTTGGAACATTTCATGCTCCAAACAGATGGTTATGATGATATAATAGATGGTGATGAATTGAAGGAGCGAGTTAGGGATTGGGCAATGAAGAAGATGGCCACCCAGTTTTAGACTTGGAAGAAACACCTATACACGACATATGTCAAGAAGAACATAGCACCAGATTTCACTATCCCAGACCCGATCTCAAAGCAGAGGCCCTATTGGGATGAGTTTGTACAGTACAAGACGCCGGAAGAGGGTGTGAGTCGAGTGATAAAGAACCAACGTAATGCCCAACAGAAGACATACCACCATAACTTGGGATCAGGTGGCTACCCGACTGCCATTAAGAAGTGGAACAAAATGGAAGCAGACCTTCTTGCCAAGGGTATCACACCAGAATCACTCGAGTGGGGAGAGCGTGCAAAGAATTGGTTTTTCGCTCATGGGGGAACATTGGACCAGGAGACAGGGAAGTGCGTTTATGGTGCAAGACTGCAAGAAGCAGCAGAAAGATTGTTTTATGCTCAGAGAGCTACTGCTAGTGGTGTGTTCAGGCCCAACAGAGAGAAGGATGAACTGACATACGCCATCGGGACTATTGAACATGGTGGCTGAACTAGAGGCAAAGGAAGTGTCTCGTGGGAGCATGGATTCCCTCAGGACAGACCTTCCTACAGAAGCCGCCAGAGAAAGAAGGAAGAAGAGGCACAACGGCTCTAGAGGTTGGAGGAAGCGGTGCGTGAAGCACAGGAGCGGGAAAAAAAACCTTGAAGCGAGAATGCAGGAGGAAATCAGAAGGCAAGTGCAAATAGCAGTGAGTGCAAGCAAGCAGGCATCAGAGCCAGGAATCAACATTAGCCCCCCTGCTCAGTTGAAAAGCAGCTGCGCTTCCACGGAGATACCAAATCAAGGGGACACAGGACCGCGCTTCCCTGTGGATGACGTCACTGAACCTTGTACATCATGTGAGCTACACATTCCAAAGGGGAATTCCACAATCAAGGTGGCTATCGGTCTTGTTAATCCTATCGACCGAACCAAGACACCAAGGATTCATGGGAATATAATCCAAGAAGGATATGCTACCATCTCGGTAGATAAAGCTGAAAAAGGTTTTAGTGATTTGCCTCTTGACATTCCTAGAGGTGATGGCGAGAAGACTCTAGGAGAAGCAGAGAAGACATTCATTCTATGGCGCAAGCGCTACATCATCATTCCCGGGATGTCGCCTCCACCTCCTCCTGATCTACCTCACCATAGGTGCGAATGAAAACACTACATCATTAATTTATATTGGCTTAAATAATTATAAATCTGCTCATAATAATATGTCATTCCTTTTTTTTGTAGCAGATCCTCCCCCAACCTAAGTCCAATTGTTCAATCACCAGATCATCATAGTGCTCTATACGATGACAATGTGTTGGAAGGCGAGGCTGCATCCACACCATCTCCAAGGAGGTCTCCAACGCTGCAGCCGCCACCTCCAAGGAGGTCTCCAATGCCGCTGCCACCACCTCCAAGGAGGTCTCCAATGCCTCCCCTGCCCCCGCCTACCAAGAAGCCAAGTACTAGCAAGAGGCCAGCCCCGCAAACGAAGAACCAGCCCCCGCCAGCAAAGAAAGCCACCGTGAAACCAAGGGCTATTCCCAAAATAATATCTGAAGAGAAGGAAGAAGTAACTGATGCATATAAAAAGATATGTCCAGATTCTATGACAAACTTAAAAAGGATCAAGAAGTAAGGAGAAACCCAGAGAAACCATACTTCTTCGTAGCTCCAGATATTCTAAGAAAAAGGTGGCTTCTTACCAGCAACAATAGCGAGAATCTCGTAAGCCGTCCAAACCAACGTTAACGGACTATGACCGCACTCTCACCAAGTCAATTGAGGCGGCACAGAAAAAGAAGCGGGTAGGGAAAGGAGTTGTACAACTCGGACAACAATCGCACCAATCAGTCCCCCCGCTAGTTGTTGGTAATGAATATGGTTCGAATTTAGGATTAATGCATCAGGCAAACATACCTTCGGATGTCGATTTGGATCACCTTGGTGAATTTATTGAAGAGACTGGTCTTGACCTTTACCAGATGTTTGGTGATAGAAACATTGAGAGTGCGGCGAAGGTTGATATTTGGAAGAAAAAATTTGTACTAGGCCAGAGTCTATACAACCCTCAAGCCTTAGGTGATCTGGGGATGCAAGTGGTACATGCAGGCGTCTACCGGTGGATACTTCTGCGTTGGTGTCAGAATTAGAGACGAACATTGGTTCCATGGCGATGATGTTATGTATGTTGACTTTGCAGAATTTCATCAACTATGCCACCTAACCTCTTTGGACAAAGTTATCATTAGCTACTATTGCCTGTAAGTAATAATGCTTTCGATCTATTATTAAACTCATCATATGTGTGTATATGCATATAAATTATCCTAACAAGTACTATATATATGCAGATTTACAATGATAGAGCGCAGAAAGAAAGGCTGCAATGAAATTGGTTTTGTTGATCCCCATATAGTATTCAAAGACCTAGTTACTCCAAAGCCTAATTGGAAGTCTGAGTCAGAGAGTAACATCATGAACTTCTTAGTGAACCAACGCCACAAAAAGGATATACTCTTCCCCTACTGATGTGACCACACCAGCGTTGACCACGACCACGCCAGCGTCGACCACCTCGGCGAGCTCTTCGACCACCTCGACGATCTCTTTGACCACCTCAGCGACCTCTCCGACTACTTCACCAACCTCTCCGACCACCTCGGCGAGCTCTCCGACCACCTCGGCGACCTCTCCGACCACTTCACCGACCTCGGTGACCTCTCCGACCACCTCACTGGCTGATACAACACTCCAAGTCCCTACTGGACCAATCACTTGTAGCCACGCCAAAAAGATACAACAAGAGGTGCACGCGCTACTTTGTGAATTTCAATTAAACATTGATGGTAATTTCGAGCTACCTAAGTCGTGCATGTTGTTATTACTCAGGTTCTCCGAGAAGGAAGACAAGGATACATCAAGGATGGATCAGAGAGAAGAGCTACGTTCGAGTCAATCCAGTGTGGCGTCCAACCAGTTTTAGTGAAGACTGCTCCGAAGCTCAACAGTCTGCATGAAGCTAAAGATCCCGTGCAAAACTGAAGGAGTTATGACCAAAATAATGAAGACTGCACAGAAGCCCAGAAGACGCGCAGGAACTGAAGGCCACCTCATAAAAGCTCTAGCCAGTTGATCTTCCACCTCCCCAACGTGGTTTCTTCAGTTCACATCTATCTTAAGAGACTTCTCGTAGTATAAATATCACCTCAAGGCTACTAGAAAAGGACTTTTTGATAATTTGATAATCCCAGTGATATTGCAGCCGAGCTGCCGAGTGCTTACTTAAACCCTTGTTCTTCCTTGTTCTTTCTGGACTTGTGAAGAGATTCCTCTGGAATCCACTAGTTCGTGCTCTGCGGGTTCCAGTACGGCTGCCCCGCCTTGTGTGGATTAGCTCCGGTTGTGGTTCTACGGTCGTTCGGAGATCGAGTCGAAGTTTTCGTGGTTTCGGTGTCTCTCTCCCCGTCGCTTGGTCGCATCCAACCTTGGTTAGGTATAAAGCTAGTTATTCTGCTGTTTTTCAGCCAGTTATCCTTTTATCCCCGCTGCCTTGCTGCAAGTTACCTTGATCGTGACCTACTGTCGTGAAGATCGGGCCAACCCCCATACTGAAATAGTTTAGTACCTATCATCTGGTATCAGAGCTTCGGATTGACACGGTAGGTCTTGCCGTCATCCACATCGTTATCCTTGATTAATCTACTTCATATATTTGTGTTTATTCACGTCCTATAGTCCAAGACCACACAAAAATACCTATAACCATTTCGCGGTACTGTTACATTGTGTCTTGTGTTCATCAAGTTGCTAGTCACCACCGTTTATATATAATCTGAGTTGTTTCGTTCGTTACTGCTGTCAGTGCTATTAAAAATATAGATAAAAAAGGAAAGATTAGTTTTAAAAAAAGAGAAGTGAAAAGAAGTTGAAGGATCTGTGTTGCGGTGTATTGCTGAAAATTTCAGTTTACATATTTGAGTTAGTGGTGATCTTGTTAGCAGCAACGTCGTATCTTTGAGCACATCAAACCACTCGGTTGGCAGTACCGTAGCCCTCCTTGATAGCCACCTATAGCTCCACCAAAAACCTAAACCGGGACGTTCGATTCGTAATCCTTACGACCTCTCTACCACCTCCGTTGAAGCTACCACACCAGCACTGTCACGGTCCTTGAGATCAGGAAAGAACTTGGGTAAGTAAAAGGTGAGATCGAGTGTTTTCACAAATTTACCTATTCCACTTTTTCTTGCAACCTAGTCTAACATGGCAGGATCCAATTCGAGTATTCATGGTGGAAACCATGGAGATGGGGAGCCCCCTGTCACACGGGCTGAGGTGCGCCACATGGCAAACTCGCTGGTGGAGGCGATGGAGAGGATGCTTGACGCTCGTCTACCCACGGAGGGAGGCCGAGGACCACATCGTCGTCATGAAGAAATTCATCGGGAGGAGTCTGGTGATGAGAATTCTAGTTTTGGCTATGGATTTGATCGCTTCGGCGATGGCCATGGAGGACATGGTGGTGATCGCCGTGCTGGTTTTGATAATTAGCATGGAGGTCGTCGTGCACATGGACGTCGTGTACGATTTGAAGATGAAGATGAGGTTCATGATGAGTATGAGGCGGGATTTGATGATAATGAAAATCCTTTTGGTCACCATGAGCGTTTTGGACAGCCACATGAACATCATCGTGGTGCTGGTCCTGATGGGGAAAATCAGCGTGGTCATCGCAATAGAGATGATCCGGATAGCCTTGCTCGTGTAAAGTTGAGCATTCCACAATTTTCAGGGAAAGAAAATGCTGATGCTTATCTTGAATGGGAGGAACAATGTGATCAGATTTTTAGAGTGCATAATCTTTCTAATCAGAGGCGTGTCAACCTTGCTTCTGTTGAGTTTTCAGGTTATGCTCTCACATGGTGGAACCAAGTTCAAGAAAATCAATGTGTGTTGGGACGTGATCATATCAACACATGGGCTGAGATGAAGAGAGTGATGAGAAGACGCTTTGTGCCATCAAGCTATCAGCGTGACCTCCGCAATAGGTTACAAACATTGAGACAAGGATCAAAATCTGTTGATGATTACTTCAAGGAGATGGAATTACTCTTGGTGAGATCTGGAATTAGAGAAGATGAAGAGTAAAAAATGGCAAGATTTTTGAGTGGTCTCAATGAAGAAATTTTAGGTTTTGTTGAGATGTTTCCATATCATAATTTGCAAGACCTTGTTGATCAAGCTATGCGCACTGAGAGGAAAATTTAGCAAGAGGGACGAAGAAGGTCTTATGGGAGCCAATCAATTTCAGCTCCATGGCGTCGACAGCAGCCCGGCATCTCTGTTGGTGGGGGAAGATCACAAGGAGTTGCTACTAGGCCTTCTCCATCCATTGGTGCTGCAAAGACCACTGTTTCTACTGCTTCTTCACCTGCAGTTCAGCAAGAACAGCGACGTCCTGCTGCAAGCACAGCAACCCCTTCTGTTGCATCAGTTGCTGCTTCTTGTTCCCATACCAGAGGCATTATTTGTCACAAGTGCCAAGGTCGAGGACATATTGCTGCTCAATGTCCTAGTCGAAGAACCATGATTATAAATGAGCAAGGTGAATGGGAATTTGAAAGCGAACCTGAGGAAGAAGCTCCAATATATGATGACAAAATAATGCAAGATAAAGGTGATGAAATTCAACCTGATGATGGAGACAACAATTGCTTCATTTCTCGCCGAGTGCTTAGTGTTACTGCTGTCCAAGAAGAGAATAACCAGTGGCACAATCTTTTTCACACCCAGGGCATGATCAAGGACAAGTTGTGCCGAATCATTGTTGACAATGGCAGCTGCAATAATATTGCAAGTCGAGAATTAGTTGAAAGATTGGGACTGAAACAGTGGCGCCATCCTTCTCCATACAAGATGCAAGAACGAAGGCCAATTGCATACTTAAGTGAAAAGCTAAGTGGTCCAACTCTAAATTATTCAGTTTATAATAAAGAATTATATGCTCTTGTTCGGAGTCTAGAAACTTGGCAACATTACCTTTTTCCTAAAGAATTTGTGATACATTCAGATCATGAATCATTGAAACACCTTAAAGGACAACTGAAACTGAATAGAAGACATGCAAAATGGTGTGAATTCATTGAATCATTTCCCTATATTGTCAAGTACAAGAAAGGAAAAGAGAATGTTGTAGCAGATGCGTTGTCTCGACGTCACACTTTGCTAACCCAACTTGACACTAAGATTCTTGGATTAGAAAGCATAAAAGGTTTATATACAACTGATTCATATTTTGCTGAACCATATTCTAAGTGTCGAGATGGCAAAGGATGGAAAAACTTTCATGTGCATGATGGGTTTTTGTTTTGAGCTAACAAACTATGTATTCCAGATTGCTCTGTTCGAATTTTACTTGTGCAGGAAGCCCACGCAGGAGGACTCATGGGCCATTTTGGCGCCAAGAAGACATAACAAGTCCTTATCGACCACTTCTTTTGGCCAAAGATGAGAAGAGATGTGGAGAGACATGTTCTTCGCTACGAATCATGCCACAAAGCTAAGTCTCGTGTGAACCCTCATGGATTATACACTCCTCTGCCTATCCCTACTGTGCCTTGGGAAGATATCTCCATGGATTTTGTTCTTGGTTTACCTCGAACCAAGCGGGGAAGGGATTCCATCTTTGTTGTGGTTGATCATTTTAGCAAAATGGCACATTTTATCCCATGCCACAAGAGCGATGATGCTTCACATATCGCTGAATTGTTTTTCAAAGAAATTGTACGACTACATGGAGTGCCACGAACCATTGTTTCTGATCGTGACTCCAAATTTTTGAGTTACTTTTGGAAAACTTTGTGGGGAAAACTTGGAACACGGTTGCTGTTCTCTATGATGTGTCATCCACAAACGGATCGACAAACTGAAGTTGTGAACCGTACTCTATCAATGCTACTGCGAGCTATCCTCAAGAAGAACTTGAAACTTTGGGAAGAAAGTTTGCCACATGTCGAGTTTGCATACAACAGGGCAATACACTCGACCACTAAATTTTGTCCATTTGAAATTGTATATAGGTTCAAACCCACTACTCCCATAGATCTTTTGCCTTTACCTATGCAGGAACGTGTAAACTTCGATGCAAGCAAGCGAGCCGAGTTTGTCAAGAACATTCATGATAGAGCTCGGACAAACATTGAAAAGATGACAAAGATATATGAGAAGCACGCCAATAAAGGTCGAAGGAAGGTGTTATTTGAACCAGGAGACTTGGTTTGGGTGCATCTACGCAAGGATAGATTTCCTGAACAACGCAAAAGCAAGTTACAAGCCCGAGCTGATGGTCCATTCAAAGTGCTACGCAAGATCAACGACAATGCTTATGAAATTGATCTGCCTAGTACTTATGGTGTGAGTACCATATGTGGATCATAAAAAACAGAGTCCAGATGCGTCCTGGGTGACCAGTTTAAGATAGACTAGTCCTGAAGGCCGAGGCAGACTCGAAATCATGTTGGACTGGGCCTCCGGTTTCTGTTGAACGTCCTTGCTGGTCATCAACGCCTCCACCTCTTCCTCTAAGTCCCTCATGACCCTCTCCAATGTTCCTAAGCAAGATAACATCATTAGGTAGTAGTCTATTCTGAAAAGTATGAAAAGGATCGCTTAAGAACGAGCTCACCTCTAAATTGAATTGATGCATTCGAGCCCGGGTCATTAGACCTTGCATGACGGTTGGAGGATCAGTGGGTACATCCGAAGGAGTGATGTCCTCATCACCCTACTTGTGTACAATTTTGATGAATTTTGATTGATCCCCTTATAATGTTATTTCATTTGTTTGCTCCCCCTATCTTACTATCTTTGTGAATTTCTCTCTTCCTTTGTCAACAATTAGCATAAAAAGGCGAGCTCAAATTTTAGATAGGTTGGGTTGAAACCATGTGAAGTGAGGATCATTTGCCTAATTTAGTTCAATCTAGATTACTTGTAAAAGATATTTAACTCGATTTGATCCAAGGGCAAGCTTCTTCACACCTCCAAAAGAGGGTTATCATGCACCATGTTGAGTTAAACACTTATAGCTTATTTTCTAGATTAAGCACTAGGTTTACAAGCCCACAAACATGTCATATGCTACCAATAGATCATTTCAAGCATACAAGCAATAGTGGTATCATACAAGCATCAAATTCATTTGATTTTCATGAATGAGCCTAAGACATGATAGGAATGACTAGATGCACTAAATAAGTCCTTGGCAATGGATGAATGACATGTCAATCAACTTTACCTTGCTTTGCTCGAAGGAGAGGCATGTCATATAATGGGGGTGCATCAACACATATTGGAGAAGTCAAGTATGTTCAATTCATTCCTTAGCTTGCAAAACCTCTTCTCATCAAGTGGCTTGGTGAAGATATCGGCAAGTTGATCATCGGTGCCAACACTCTTAATACAAATATTCCCTTTTTGTTGGTGATCTCTTATGAAATGATGGCGGACATCTATATGCTTTGTTCTTGAATGTTGAACCGGGTTGTTGGTGAGCTTTACGGCACTCTCATTGTCACATAGCAATGACACTTGCTTGAATTTGATTCTAAAGTCACTCAAAGTAGCCTTCATCCAAAGTAATTGAGCACAACAACTACCGGCCGAAATGTACTCCGCTTCGGCTGTTGAAAGTGCTACACTATTTTGCTTCTTTTATGACCAATACATAAGTGATCTTCCTAATAGTTGACATGTGCCTGATGTGCTCTTTCTCTCAACTTTGCATCCTGCATAATCGGAGTCCGAATATCCAATCAACTCAAATCTTGCTCCTTTGGGATATCACAATCTAATATTTTATGTATGCTTCAAGTACCTCAATATTCTCTTTGTTGCCTTCAAATGACTTTATCTTGGTGAAGCTTGAAATCTAGCACACATGCATACACTAAACATCATATCCGGCCTTGATGCGGTCATATAGAGTAGGCTTCCAATCATAGACCGATACATCTTTTGATCCACCATGTTGCCACTAGTATCACTATTCAAGCTTCCATTTGTCCCCATTGGTGTACTAATAGCTTTAGCATCATCCATTTCAAACTTCTTGAGCATGTCTTTGATGTACTTGCCTTGACTCACAAATGTGCTATTTTTCATTTGCTTGATTTGAAGACCAAGGAAGTAAGTAAGCTCTCTAATCATGGACATCTCAAACTCACTTGTCATCATCTTGCCAAACTCCTCATAAAAATCCTGATTGGTTGACCCAAATATGATATCATCAACATAGATTTGCAATACAAACAAGTAATTGCCAAGCTTCTTGGTGAAGAGAGTGGTGTCAACATTTCCCATCTTGAATCTCTTAGAGAGTATGAAACCCCTCAATCTCTCATACCATGCTCTTGGTGCTTGCTTCAATCCATACAAAGCCTTTCTCAACTTATAAACATGGTTGGGTTTCTTTTCATCTTCAAAACTAGGAGGTTGCTCAACATACACAAGCTCATTGATGTATCCATTGAGAAATGCACTCTTCACATCCATTTGGTACAATTTGATGTTGTGGGCACAAGCATAGGCTAACAAGATCCTAATTGCTTCCAATCTTGCAACCGGGGCATATGTTTCTCCAAAGTCAAGACCTTCAACTTGAGTGTAACCTTGGGCCACTAATCTTGCTTTGTTCCTTATTACTATCCCATCTTGATCTTGCTTGTTCCGAAAGACCCACTTGATTCCAATCACATTATGATCCATAAGCCTCTCAACTAACTCCCATACTTGATTTCTCTTGAAGTTGTTTAGTTCTTTATGCATAACATTGACCCAATCAACATCCTTCAAAGCTTCCTCTATCTTCTTAGGTTCAATGGATGACACAAATGAGAAGTGTTCACAAAATGATGCCAATCTAGATCTTATTTGTACACCTCTAGAGATATCACCAATTATAGAGTCCAAAGGATGATCTCTTGTGACATTGGTTGGTTGGAGCACTTGCACTTGATTGCTTGCATTTGATTGATCATTTTGTTGAGATGATGAACTAGCCACTTGTTGTTGATCTTGCACTTTGTCAACACTAGCACTTGCTTGACTTTGATCTTGAGAACCACTAGCTTGTACATTTTAGTTAGAGAGCACTTGATTCTTGTCATCTTCAACATCAATCACCTCTCTAGGTCTTATATCACCAATGTCCATGTTCTTCATTGCATTGATCAATTGAGTGCCTCTCACATCATCTAGATTCTCATCTTCCTCTTGAAAACCATTGGTTTTGTCGAATTCCACATCATGAACTTCCTCAAGAGTACCACTAACAAATTCCAAACTCTATAGGCCTTGCTAGTAGTGGAGTAACCAAGCAAGAGACCTTCATTACATTTCTGGTCAAACTTGCCCAATCTAGTGCCTTTCTTCAAGATATAGCATTTTCAATCAAAACCCCAAAAGTATGCTATGTTGGGCTTTCTTCCATTCAATAGCTCATAGGGTGTCTTCTCCATCATGGGGTGACAATATAGTCGGTTGCTATAGTAGCAAGCCGTGTTTATTGCTTCGGCCCAAAATGAATGACTCACATTATACTCAGTCAACATTGATCTTGCCATGTCAATCAAAGTTCTATTCTTTCTTTCAACTAGGCCATTTGATTGTGGAGTACACTTGGCCAAAAATTGATGCCTAATTCCAAACTTATCACTCAAATCATCCACTCTTGTGTTCTTGAACTCACTTTCATTGTCACTTCTCACTTTCTTGATGGTTGTTTCAAACTCATTATGAATTCTCTTGATGAATGTCTTGAAGGTTGCAAACACATCACTCTTGTCAACAAGAAAGAACACCCATGTGTATCTAGTGAAATCATTCACAATCACAAATCCGTATTTGTTTCCACCAATGCTAGTGTATGTGGTTGGTCCAAACAAGTTTATGTGCAATAACTCAAATGCCTTAGATGTGCTCATCATGCTCTTCTTAGTATGTGTGTTACCAACTTGCTTTCTGTCTTGGCATGCACTACATAGCTTATTCTTCTCAAATGTGACATCTTTCAAGCCTCTAACTAAGTCATGCTTGATCAACTTGTTCAATTGTTTCATTCCAACATGACCAAGCCTTCTATGCCATAACCAACCCATGATAGACTTAGTTAGCAAACATGTTGATAATTGAACTTCCCTAGCATTAAAATCAACTAAGTATAGATTCTCATATCTAAATCCTTTGAATATCAAGTTAGAGCCATCTACACTTATGATCTCTACATCATCCACACCAAATATGCACTTGAAACCAAGATTACACAATTGAGCTACCGATAATAGGTTGAAATTCAAGCTCTCTACTAGTAGCACATTGGAAATGCTCAAGTCATTGGTATTGCAATCTTACCAAGACCTTTGACCTTGCCTTTGCCATTGTCACCAAATGTGATACTATCAATCCCATTGCTCTCATTTTCATTGAATGAATTGAACATTCTTGTATCACCGGTCATGTGTTGTGTGCACCCACTATCAAGCACCCAATGCCTTCCTCCGGCTTTGTAATTGACCTACAAAAGAAGATCAATTCTTTTTAGGTACCCAAACTCGCTTAGGTCCTTGAAGGTTAGTTACCAAGGTCTTTGGTATCCAAATGGCCTTCTTCTTTGGGCCCACAATTGGTGTACCAATGAACTTAGCCTTCACACCATTGGCACCCTTAATAAGCATGTAACAAGAATCAAATTTAATTGAGGATACATTAGGTTGCTTGTTCTTGTTAGTCTTGCAATATTGCTCTATATGGCCAACTTGCTTACATCTATTGCAAAACCGACTATTGCCCTTCACAAAGCAAGCTTTGGGAGTAACAAAGGCCACCTTGCCTTTCTTGGGGGTATAGCCTAATACCTCTTTGTTGAGAGAAAACCTTTGGCTACCCAAGCAATTTAACAAGCGGGCATCTCCACCATAGGCATTGCCTAAGGCACGAGTGAGCTCATTCACCTCCTTCTTGAGGGTCTTATTTTCCACTAGTAGTGAGGCATCACAAGTGAAATCATCACTCAAAGGTGAAGTTGAAGTAGGAGTGCTACATGAAGGGTTAGTGGGAGCAACAACAATGGGCTTATAAAAAGATTCATCAATAATATCACATGTTAGTCCCACATCACAAGACACAATCACTTGCTCCTTCTTGGCTTCCTCCTTCTTGACTTGCTCGATGAGAGAGGAGTGAGCCTTTTCAAGCTTAGAGTGAGCTTTGCCAAGCTTCTCATGGGCTTCTATTAGCCTCTCACGAGTGGCATTGAGCTCATAAAAGGATTGCTCAAGAAATTTGACTTTCTTGCATAATTCTTTGCACTCCTTTCTCTTTATCTCAAAGCAAGTGTGCACTTGCTCACACATGTCCATGAGCTTCTCCTTGGTGTACTCCTCCTACTCCTCATCACTCTTACAAGCATCACTTTCACATTCATCATCATCACTCACATCATATTTTACCTTGGTAGGCTTTGCCATGAGGCATGTCGATGGAGTGTCGAAGATGGAGGGCTTGTTGTTGATGGCGATGCTTGCTAGTGCTTTCTTGATAGATTTCTTGCCATCATCACTAGTGCCATCACTATCCGAAGAGCCATCACTATACCAAGTGACTACATAGCCTCCACCCTTCTTCTTTTGGAAGGTCATCTTGTTCTCCTTCTTTTCCTTCTTGTGCTTTTTCTTCTCATCCTCATCATTGTCACTATTGTAGGGACAATCCGCAGAGTACCATGCATGGGAGCTCCTCGACTTGGTGCATGGCAACTTGTGTAGTCCCATCACACCAGCAACTTCGAGGGGCAACAAGTACTTCCTATTATTGGTGGACGACCTAAGTTGATACATGTGGGTGGTCATGATTCCTTCCAAGGATTGTGCAACTGAAAGCTCTAGTTTGGTTTTGGTGAATTGATAAAACCCTAAGTTCTTACCTAGTTTATCTAAGTGATCATGAGATAGGTAACACTATTCCAAGTGGTGGAGCAATGGTGAAGATCATGATGATGGTGTGACTATGGTGATGATCAAGTGCTTGGCTTATAAAAGAAGAAAGAGAAAAACTAAAAGCTCAAGGCAAAGGTAAAACTTGATAGGAGCTTTTTGGTTTAGTGATTGAGACATTTAGTGAGTGTGATCACATTTAGGATTGATAGCCGTGCTATTAAGAGGGGTGAAACTCGTATCGAAATGCGGTTATCAAAGTGCCACTAGATGCTCTAACTCATTGCATAAGCATTTAGATCTAGTGGAGAGCCAACACCCTTGAAAATGATTATGAAAATGTGCTAACACACGTGCACAAGGTGATACACTTGGTGGTTGGCATTTTTGATCAAGGGTGGCAAAGTTGGAGAAGTGGAGGAGCTATCTTTCACTGACTGGACGCTGGTTTCAAAGTGATCGGACTCGGTGGTTGAGCGTCCGGTCAATTATAGTGATGATGGCGCACTCGGGCTTGGTCTGTTCAGCGACCAAATGTTGCACAGTCATTGTGACCTGACGCACAAGGCCTACGTCCGGTCAGGCTGTGACGTACGCTGATGCAAGCATTGAGCTAAGGCAGTGCGGACCTGACGCGGTGGTGCATCTAGTCACGTGCGATCGGACTCGTCAGGTCATGAAAATTCATCTCTGGAACCTTACTGGAACTGACCTGACGCTGAGTTGTCATGGGAGAGCAGCGCGTCCGGTCGCCGGGTGTTGGCGCAGGCGTGTGCCTGCTCTATCGAGGCATCGGCGCGTCCGGTCATCTTGACCACGCGTCTGATCGCCACTTAACACGCGCGAGGAACTCAGTCGACTGTTGGAGATCAATGATCATGGTTGAATCAGTGAGACACATGGCAGTGATCCTATGACTAGACGCAGTGTGCTATGTGTCCGATCGTTTTGATCGGCACGTCCGGTCAGTGCGAGGCAGGCTACAGTGGGAGCCTAATGGCTCTATTCGTGGGGGCTCTCTATTTGAGCCCCATGGCTAGCTCAAGCTCACTGTCTTGGTCATTTGCATTGACATAGCAACCTTATGAGCTTAGCCAAAGGCCTCCCACTCATCTCCATCATTTATTCATCATCTTTGTGAGATTGTGAGTGAATCCAAGTGCATTTCTTGAGTGATTGCATCTAGAGAAACTTGGTGTTCGTGTTTTGCTGTAGGTTTCGCTTGTCACTCTTGGTGGTTGCCACCAGATAGATAGCTTGGAGCAGCGAGGATCATCGAGCGAAGGTTGGTGATTGTCTCCTGCTCCGATCGTGGTGATTGTGAAGGGTTCTTGACCTTTCCCCCATAGAGAGACAAAAGGTACTCTAGTGGATTGCTCGTGGCTTGTGTGATCCTCATCTTGTGTTGGTTGTGCAGCACCCGGTTATGGGTTTGACATGTGATGCCAATTAGCGCATGAACCTCCATGTGAGTGAATCGCCACAACAAGGACTAGCTCACCAGCAAGCAAGTGAGCCTCGGTAAAAAATCGTGTGTCATCATTGTTCGAGGATTTTTTAGCATTAATTGTGATTGATTGTGATCATCTTGTGATTGGCTCAATTCCTCGACATGATGGTATAATCATCACCACTCACTCTTGTACTACATTCCTAGTGTGTAAGTTAAGCTCTTTAGTGTAATTAGTTTTGAGAGCTAGCTTACGTCGGGTCTAGTAGTTCTTTAGTTAGTCTTTGAGAGCTCACTAACTTAGTGGTAGTGACCTAGCATTGTGTGCCTAGAGATTATAGCAACTAGAATTGTGGTAGGTGGCTTGCATTTTAGTAGGCTATCGCAACACTCACTTTGCCATTTAATTGTCTAACATCTTTGCTAAGTGTTGTTGTAGAAATTTTTAGTAGGCTATTCGCCCCCCTCTAGCCATTAGGACCTTTCAGCAACGGCTGCCATCAAGGAGATCCAAGTGCGGGCGGAAGGCATGTCCGGGCACAAGCTAAGGGCACTCTGTACCGACCATGGCGGTAAATTCACCTTCATGGAGTTCGCCGAGTATTGCATGATGGAAGCAGTCCATCACCAACACATCATGCTGCACATGGTGGAACACTAGAACGACATGATGGTGGCTGCGGCGAGAAGCATGCTCATGGTGAAAGGGCAGCCCAGGTGGTTCTGGGTGAGGTAGTGAGTACTATTTTATATGTGATGAATAGGTGCCCGATGAAAAGTGTTGTTGATTGACTCCATTCGAGGCTTGTCATAGGAAGAAGCCAACCGTCCACCACCTCAGGACATTGGGCTGCATCATCTATGTCCGAAACACGACACCTCACCTCAAGAAGCTGGAGGACAGAGGCTGTAAGATGATCTTCATCGGCTATGAGCATGGAGCAAAGGCATAACCCCATTGTGAAGAGAATCCTTGTGACGCGATATGTTGTGTTCAACGAAAAAGCCTAGTGGGACTAGGGCACGGTCAGCAACAGCAGCGCAGCTGGTAGGAATGATGATGTCTTCATGATGGTGTATTCCATTATCATGAAACATACACCTTTGATGGTCGAGGACACCATGGAGATGCCTAGAGCTGAGGTGCTCGAAGACGAGTTGACATCACCACCATTGCCACATGCTAGTGGAGGAGCGACACTGGGTGGATTGCCTAGAGCATAGGCAACGGAGTTTGCCTTGCCGCTAGGCAAAAATGGTGACCGCCTTGACGCTGACCACGACGAGTGATGAGGACATGACACCCATGCATATGACCATATTTGGCGCATGGTATGGAGAGGTAGGAGGCCAGCAAGGGTGTCCAAGTCAAGAAGGAGGCCCGAGGCTAATTCGGTTCGAGTCCCCGAGGTAGAGGCCCAAAGCAACTCAAGTTCGAGTCTGTCTCAGCCTCCAGGACCAGTCTACCTTAAACTGGTCACCCAGGATACATCCGGACTTAGTTTTCGACAATCCACATATGGTTCAAAAGCTAATTTGATAAGGAAGCCAATCCAAGTGGTCTCAAATCAAAAGCCCTTCAGAATCAACTGGAATCATCAAAACAAGTCAGCGTCTAGAATTTGTTAAGGTGCGGCAACACCGTCTTTTGGTCCGTTGGACCGTGTATTGTGTTTGGGCCCATTAGGGGGCGCGACTAGGGTAGGTGATGACCCTAAGACCTTTATAATCATACGCCGCTGCTGTCATTAGGTTTTGGGGTTTTGCTTAGATTAATCTGTCAAGAACAGTTTCGCCGTTCATCGGTTTATGAGACCCCAACTTCGTGAGATTAATTATTCATCTACAATTTGGTTGCTTTCTTTCTTGTTCTTGCTTGTGTTCTTTGTTGCGCAGGCAGGGATTAGCCTTCTTGGCGAGGTCAACTAGATCTGTTTCTCGGTTGATAACCAGAGGAGTGTGTGGTGCTAAGATTGCAAGGTTCGATCTGAAGCCGGATTGGTGTGTCATTCTCCGCCACAACGATAGTTACCTCTACCTGACGGAAGATTGGGACCCCATTCCCATTAAGTGGTATTAGAGTTAAGGTATACCATCAGGTTCATATTTATCTCCTAGTTTTGACTGTTTTGCATTCGTCCCATAGTCCAGTGCCATATTTGTTTTTCTATCCTAGAACCTTCCGCGCCATAGCCTTTGCATATTTTAGTTTCAGAGTCCGTCGTGTTGAGTTTGTGTCCTGGTCAAGGTCTTGTTGCTGGTTAGGTTGTGTTAGAGTCTAGTTCGTGTGTTTCCCCCATCGTTTCCATCAAATCCTTGCTGCCGTGACCAATTTTGCGCGCATTATTCCCGTTTTGTCCTCTAATTCGGAGTCTGTTCTTAAAACTGGTCTAGTTTTCGCATACGAACTCAGATTTCAACGTTCCATATATCAAAATCAATCAAAATTTTTTTTGGATCCGTCCATCCCCTGACTTTTTAGGGTTGGAAAATTTTAATTTGATCAAAAACTGGTCACAAGATCCTCTTTTCATGGTCACAAGCTTTTTGTCAATTTCGAGGCACGTCTTTTGAAATTTCCACAGGCCACGTATTTCACTTGTTTAAGCTCATATTTTATGTGGTTACTTATTTTGTGCTCCTAAGTGAAGAAAAAATATCAAAAAAATAAAAATAAAAAGTTGAAATTTCCCAAAAAAACAATGACACCCCAAAAAAATAGAAAAAAGAGAGGGGCAAAAGAGGAACAATATCTAGAGGAGCACATAGAGAAGGTCAAAGTGAGCTGTGTTAGCGTGTGCTGTCTGGTTTCTTGTTTGTGTTGCTGTTGCCATCGACCATACTTGTTTTTTACACCCCTGTCACCTTGCTATCCACCATACTTGTTTGTTACACACCTGGTACTTAGAACATTTTAGACCAGCAACGAGAACAAGTACTTTAGACTATAATTCAGCGTTACTTTCTGTTACTGAGTTGTGTGCCAGATATACATATTATTCTTTATGTGCCTTCCAAGCTCCACATATATACTTTAGATCAGTACAGGAAAAGGCCCTTGCAATCTCGGTACCACTGCCTCACAGATATCACGAACCAGCCGCCGGTTGTACCGTCCACTGCTTGCATTGGTAAGAACTTTGTAAGAGCTTGGTAAGATGCTTCCACTTGCTGTGAAAAGTGACACCACTGCAACCACATAATCATTTGATAGGAATAATACTTTTGTGTTGTCTTTTGCTGTCTTCTAACAATGACAGGTTGTTCCTATCCACCGACTTATGATGGTATAGGTGCTGATGAGTACATGGAGTGGGAAATTGCCATGGATAATATATTTGCTACTCGCTTTATGTGTCCAAGGAGGAAGGTAAAAAATGCAGCTAGTGTTTTGCGACATTCTGCTTTATCTTGGTGGGAGTCTTTAGATCCTTCTAATAAGCCTCAAACTTGGAATGATATGAAACTTCTTATGCGAGAAACCTTTGTTAATCCACCTCCTATTTTGACTTCATACGATGAGGTGCACCATTTAGAGGAAGAGTCTGTTGTTATTCCTCTTGCTATGACTAACCTTCTGTAGGATAATGTACATAAGCGAGAGGATGACATGGAAGAAAATGAGGAGCTCACAACCTCATATGGAAATTCAGAACCATCACTTCACAATGCGCCTATTACTCCTACTGAGAACATAGGTAATGCTCATGGTGCTACACTCACGGAAGGTGAAAATTGTCTTAATGTACTAAAGTTTTCCACAAACCATGCTATCATGGAGCAATTGTTAGTGGAACCCTCTCTTGATTTATCTTTGTCCCATGATAATTTGCTTGATGTTCCTTGTGATAAAGATGAATTGGTTGATGATACTTCAATTTTACATGTTTTGGCACTAGTCACTTGTGCTAAAAATAAACATGTTATTCATATTGCTACTAAAACTGATGAGCTCGAACTGTTGTCTTCTTTACATACCGTGGGTTACATTGAATTTGATGTTTTGTGTAACCTAGATTGTTTGGAGGAGAGCCTTTTTAAATATGCTGATTTGCCTTGGTTTTCTAAACACACATATCATGTTATTGACAAATATAACAACAAAGGACAATATATGATACATCGAGTATACGTTCATAGTAATATGAATTCTTCTTTTGTTGCACAAGATTGTGACCGTTTAGAGAGCAGCCATAATAATACAAACATTTTCTCATGTTCCTCAAAGAAACATGTTCACTTCTAAGAAAGGGAGTATTGTTGGTTGCTGCCTATGTCTGCTAGACCATCTATTCCTGCATTGTCTTTGGTTAGTTCTAATCTTTTGCAAGACAGTGTTGACATACATCGTGTGCAATCGGATCTTGGAGTCTACATGTTTGCTGAATTTTTTATGCGAGATGATATGCGAGAAACTTGGAAACATGGTCATGTTCCTTCTCACAATTATTTCAGTTCCCTTTGTTTTCGCAACCCCGTTCTCCTTTGTGTTGTGCAGGATCAGTTTCAAGCACAATCGACGCCGAGGATGACTTTTCATCAAGAAGGGGAGGATGATGAGGACATGACACCCATGCATATGATCATGTTTGGCGCATGGTATGGAGGGGTAGGAGGCCAGTAAGGGTGTCCAAGTCTAGAAGGAGGCCCGAGGCTAATTCGGTTTGAGTCCCCGAGGTGGAGGCCCAAAGCAACTCAAGTTTGAGTCTGCCTCGGCCTCTAGGACCAGTCTGCCTTAAACTGGTCACCCAGGACGCATCCAGACTCCATTTTCAACGATCCACATATGGTTGGAAAGCTAATTTGATAAGGAAGTCAATCCAAGTGGTATCACATCAAATGCCCTTCAGAATCAATGGGAATCATTGAAACAAGTCAGCGTCCAGAATCTATCAGGGTGCTGTGACACCGTCTTTTGGTCCATTGGACCGTGTATCATGTTTGGGCCTATTAGGGGGCGCGACCAGGGTAGGCGACGACCCTAAGACCTTTATAATCATACGCCACCGCTATCATTAGGTTTTGGGGTTTTGCTTAGATTAATCTGTCAAGAACAGTTTCGCCGTTCATCGGTTTGTGAGACCCCAACTTTGTGAGATTAATCATTCATCTACAATTTGGTTGCTTTCTTTCTTGTTCTTGCTTGTGTTCTTCGTTGCGCAGGCAAGGATTAGCCTCTTGGCGAGGTCAACCGAATCCGTGTCTCGGTTGATAACTAGAGGAGTGTGTGGTGCTAAGATTGCAGGGTTCGATCTTTCGATCTGAAGCCAGATCGGTGTGTCATTCTCCACCACAACGATAGTTACCTCTACTTAATGGAAGATCGGGACCCCATTCCCATTAACGAGGATGCCCCACTTCAGTTCTGGATGATCAACAACATCCTTGGACTGGCATCGCCTATCAAGTTGACACCAAGGGCACTAGTTGTAGTGGAGCTGTGTGGTGAGCTCCGATGAACCTAGTTCATTTGCTGAAGAACACAGCCCGAGTTGGAAGAAGGCGATGGTGGAAGAGATGGAGTACATCGAGGACACCTAGAGACATGGTTGCTGGCGGACCTCCTACCTAGATTCCAGGCGATCGGGTTGAAATGGGTCTTCAAGGTGAAGAGGGATGAGCATGGGGCGGTGCCCAAGGACAAGGCGTGCCTCATGGTGAAGGAATATGCACACACTACTACATAAATGATTGTCGGTGTTTGAGGACCGGCAACTCATCCTGGGGTTATCCGGGACGATGGTTGGTGGGCTTCGACGTATGCAGAACTCAACGGTAAACGCAGAGACAGCGATTTATATTGGTTCAGGCCGTGGAATAGTGTAATACCCTACGCCCAGTGCAGCGTGAGGCCTTGCGTTGGATTGGTTTGTATGATTGTATATCTGTGGTGTCTCATGGCCTGCCAATCTAGGGAGCCCTACCCTCCTTTATATAGCCCAGGAGGCAAGTCTCCTAATCGGTTACAATAGAGGAGTTCTAGTAGAATTACAGGATATCAATGCTACTAGATTACATGTGGGGAATCCTAGTCGGACTAGATCTTCTCCCTTCATTGCGGGGTACCCGGGGACTATGTCCCACAATGATTTTGCGAGACACTGCTAAACAATTAACGGAGGCGGTCACAGAACTCACCTATCTCTTAAAATACCTTAGGACTTTGGGAGGCGGACGTTTTATTTGCAGAGGCAGTCACAAATTGGCCATCTCTTAAAATTGATTTACGTAGGTAGATGTTTTATTTATGGAGGCGGTAAAAAATTGACCGTCTCTTAAAATGGATTTATGGAGGCGGACCTCTTAAAAGGCCGCCTCTGAAAATGGTGGCCATATTCAGAGGCGGACCTTTTAAGAGGCCCGCCTTCATTAATGTGGTCAAGCTCACTACTGTCCTGTGTGTGATCCCATCTCAGCCAGCATCTGGTTTGTAGTATATAAGAAGAGAAGCACTAGCTCTCTATTTCCTCCCACCCTAGAGACAATCGCTTCCACTTTGCTCTCTCTCTCTCTCTCTCTGCTAGCTCTCCCACCCATGCACTTCTCTCTTTTGATGACGATGACAGCGGCTCCAGCAAGCAAGGGCTCGTCATCTAGTGGTAGATCCCAGCAGCGGAGGATAGCTCGCACCCTGGTAGCGGGGCCGCTCATGCCCCGATAGCAGCAGGGACCGCTCGCGCCCTGGTGGTGGATCAAGGACGCATGCACTACTCGTGCCGACGACGAGGGGCTCTTCCATGGCGGCAGCAGCGGCAGTGGCTCTTCCGTCGTGGCCGGGGCTCGGGTGGTTGCTGTGGCTTGAATCCAGCGGCGGAGGCTCATATCTGTGGCGGCTAGGCCTCCCGGCAGCTGCGGGGGCTTGGATCCAGCAAAGAGCATCAACGGTGTGCCCAGATCTAGCGACGGTAGCGCGTCGATGGGCTTGGCAGGACTCGTGGATGGGCTCGGTGGGCTCGTAGGGAACACTTTTTTTTTGTTTTTTTAATCTATTTTCGTAGGGAGCCACTTGGCCACCTCCAAAATACCGATTTACGTAGGTGTTGCTTTGGAGGAGGACTTCTTGCCCGCCTCCGAAAATCATTTTTGGTCTCCTAGGAAAACAGTTACTATAGTAGTGACAGTAGCACGACATCGGCTACGATGAAGTGTTCACTCTGGTGGCGCGGCTAGACTCGGTGCGCTTGCTCATCGCCCTTGCGGTTCATGAAGGGTGGTAGGTGTACCACATGGACGCCAAGTTTGCATTCCTGAACGGCGACAAATAGGAGGAGGTGTACATGGAGCAGACGACAGTATGTTTCATCGCAAGGAAGGAGCACAAGATGCTCAAGCTATAGAAGGCTGGAACGTGAAGCTGGATGACATGTTGGTGTCGCTTGGGTTCAGCAGTAGTATGTCGAAGTACACCATCTACATCAGGCGACACACAGCTGGTGGTCGGTGTGTACATCGATGATCTAGTGATCACCGACACCAGGTGCGATGATTTCAGGCTATTCAAGAAAGTGATGGCAGCCACGTTCAAGATGAGCAATCTCATTCTGCTTCACTACTACCTCGGCATTGAAGTGAAGTAGGGCACGAGTGGGATCTTGCTCAATAAGGAGCCTACACTGTTAAGCTCCTCGTGAGAAGCGACATGGCCGGGTGCAATCCCAGTCAGGTTCCCATGGAGGCACGACTAAAGTTGAGCAAGCAGAGTACTGAGCCACCGCTGGTGGACGCTACTCCTTACAAGAGCATCATCAGGAGCTTGATGGGGGCAGACGAGGAAGAGAAGGATGCACAGATGGAACAACCCAGTGTCAAAAGAGGATGAGCGTATCCCTCGAACTCTAGGACGGGGTTGTCCCTGAATCTGAGGGAATATTACTTTCCGGGTATGACCGTCCACAATGTCAAACACTAGGGCAAATTCAGATATCCCACTTTATCCTTATTCCTCTCCCGAAGCAAACGCTACCTAATACCACCTCCACGCTCGACAGCAACCGAACATGGGGTAAGGAAGAGTAAGAGCTACGGGAAAGTTCATTGAGCATGGTATACATACAATTAACATTTGAAATGAACATTTTATGTAAATGGTAATAAAGAAAATGGAAAAATTTGCTCGGTGTCAAATAAAAGTTGCGTGTAGCTTGAAAATCTTGATCAAGATTGCAGCACTATAAAAGGGAAAATAAGAGTGAATGGCATAACCATATATTGTTGATAGAAAGTGGCATTTTAGTCTAAATAATAGTATTAAGTGAGAATAGAAACAAATAAAAATAAGTGCACATGAATAGAAATTATAAAACATAATAAAGTGACAACAGTAGAGTCTAAACAAACAGTCCAATTTGATGTCTATAGAGCACAAGTAGTAGTGACAGAAAGAAGAGTACATGCACTCTGAAATTACAGACCCTATGCGTGGCCACCCACTAATTTCGATTTGTGTTGATCAAGAGAAACACTGAGTTAAATTTAAATATAGCATAATCACTTTCAGGACAAATGATTCAAAACACATGTATTGGCCCCGTTCGGCTTGCTGAAACTTGTCTGAAAGTGGTTGAAAAACACTGTTCTGGCTGAAATGTTGTAAGAGAAAAACACTTTTCCGGTTGAAAAAAGAAGTCGAACAAGCCGGATATAAGGTAAGCCGAACGGGTATGTGAGAACTCAATAATTCACATGGATGACAAATTAAATGGAACTGCAAGAAGTATTCATCATATATGACCATAACCATTTTAATAGTATATCAATAACAGGGACAAAAGCAGTTCATAATAATCCCTTAACTTTGTTCCGTCATCTCTTGTACTCCATTTTTTAAGGAAAACATTTCCTTTTCTATATATAAGAAAAAAAATTAAAGCGATACAGAAGGCACAAAAATCACACTCCCATGGCATGTCTCTTACACCTTGTCTCGCCTCATGTAGTTAGTTCACACATGCACACATTCGAACATCGCGTGCACATGCAAAAAAATAAACAATTTCACACACGCTTGCAGTGTACATGTTGCTGTTTGTCTGCGCACGTGACCTTATATACTGCTTCATTCACTCTTCGTCAACCATCTCTCAGTGGCGCTTAATACCCTTGGAACTGAGGGGGAGGCGGAGATGCGTACTTGTTGGCCATGATAGGTGGAAGGATGATGTCGTTGAATGAAGGTGGAGGTAGGGATTCTGCCGGTGGTGCTGGTGTTGATTCTTCTTTCTTCGGTGGGGCAGGGGTGACCGCCGGAGGAGGTGAGCTTACTGGGGCCGGTGGTGGTAGCGATGGCGGCTTCACTGGTGCCGGCGGAGGAGAGCTAACCGGTGCCGGCGGAGGAGGAGATTGTACTGGGGGTGGTGGAGAGCTGACCGGTGCCGGTGGTGGTGGTGACTTCACTGGGGGTGGTGGCGAGCTCACTGGTGCTGGAGGTGGCGGTGACTTCACTGGAGGTGGTGGTGAGCTGACTGGTGCCGGTGGTGGTGGTGACTTCACTGGAGGCGGCGGTGAGCTGACCGGTGCCGGTGGTGGTGGAGACTTCACAGGGGGAGGAGGCGAGCTCACAGGGGCAGGTGGAGGTGGCGACTTGACCTGAGGAGGTGGTGAGCTGACTGGTGCCGGTGGTGGAGAAGACTTCACCACTGGAGGTGGTGAGCTCGCAGGAGCAGGTGGAGGTGACGACTTAGGCGCTGGCGGTGGTGAGCTAATTGGCGCTGGTGGTGGCTTCACTTCTGGAGGCGGCGTGCTCACAGGAGCAGGTGGAGGTGACGACTTAGGTGCTGGTGGTGGTGAGCTGACTGGTGCCGGTGGTGGAGAGGACTTTACCACTGGAGGCGGCGAGCTCACAGGAGCAGGAGGAGGTGACGACTTAGGCGCCGGCGGCGGTAAGCTGACTGGTGCTGGTGGTGGTGAAGACTTTACTACTGGAGGTGGTGAGCTCACAGGAGCAGGTGGAGGTGACGACTTAGGCGTTGGTGGTGGTGAGCTGACTGGTGCCGGCGGTGGAGAAGACTTCACCTCTGGAGGTGGTGAGCTCACAACAACTGGTGGAGGTGTCAACTTAGGCGTCGCCGGTGGTGAGCTAACTGTTGCCGGCGGTGATGGTGAGCTGACCGGTGCCGGTGGTGGGGATGACTCCTCCTCTTCAGGTGGTGAGCTCACGTGTGCCGGTGGGCCTGATGACTTAGGCGTCATTGGTGGCGAGCTAACCGGTGCTGGTGGTGGAGAAGACTTTACGACCGGAGGTGGTGAGTTGACTGGTGCTGGTGGTGGAGTAGTCTTCTCTACTGGAGGTGGTGAGCTTACAGGAGCTGGTGGAGGTGATGACTTAGGTATAGGCGGTGGTGAGCTCACTGGTGCTGGAGGTGGAGAAGACTTCACTGGAGGCGGTGAGCTTACAGGAGCTGGTGGAGGTGATGACTTAGGTGTAGGCGGTGGTGAGCTCACTGGTGCTGGAGGTGGAGAATACTTTGATGGAGGAGGTAGTGTCTCAACTGGAGACGGTGGCGGTTGTGGCTTCTCTGGAGTTGAAGGTGGCTTAGACGGAGTTGATGGAGGAGTAGGCTTCTCTGGAGTTGAAGGTGGCTTAGATGGAGTTGATGGTGGAGTAGGCTTCTCTGGAGTTGAAGGTGACTTAGATGGAGTTGATGGTGGAGTAGGCTTCTCTGGAGTTGAAGGTGGCTTAGACGGAGTTGATGGAGGAGTAGGCTTCTCTTTTTCTGGTGGAGAGGTAGTCGGAGTGGGTGGAGGTAGAGACTTCTCCGGAGGCGGCGATGACTTCACCGGAGTAGGTGGTGTTGGGTATTCCTCTGGAGGTGGGGTTGATTTCGCCGGAGCTGGTGGTGGTGGGGACTTCACCGGAGGAGGAGGTTTGCTCACGGGAGCCGGCGGTGGTGGAGATTTCACCGGTGGAGGTGGAGAGGCCACTGGTGCCGGCGGAGGAGGTGATTTCACAGGCGGCGGAGGTGATGCCACCGGCGCTGGTGGGGGAGGTGATTTCACGGGTGGTGGTGGTGAGGCCACTGGTGCCGGCGGAGGAGGTGATTTGACGGGAGGTGGTGGAGAGCTCACTGGTGCTGGTGGTGGGGGAGACTTCACAGGTGGTGGTGGTGAAGCAACAGGGGCCGGTGGAGAAGGAGTCTTTGCAGGTGGCGGTGGTGATGCCACTGGTGCCGGCGGAGGAGGCGACTTCACCGGTGCCGGAGGCGGGGAGGAGGCAGCTGGAGGAGGTTGCACCTGAGGCGGTGGCACCTTGGGCCGCTCCGGTGTCCCTGGGAGCCAGGCTGACTTTGGAGGCGGTGGAGCACCTTGTGCTGCCGGCGGCGAGGTCGCTGGCGGTGACTTCGAGGGTACAGGTGGTGTTGGTACATAATCGTCCGCCGGCGGTGACTTAGGGGTCGGCATCGGCATGGGTGCAGGCACCGGCGATGGCTCTGGAAGCGGCTCTGGCGATACATCCGGCGGTGTATGCGGGGACGGCATGGGCGCAGGCACAGCAGGTTTCCCTGGCACTGACGGCTTCCCGGGTACCGATGGCGGCTTCCCTGGCACCGACGACGGCGGCCCTCCTCCGGGCGTCGGGTACCCAGCGCACACATGCTTGCTGCAGTCGACGGGGCGCGCGAGCACGGGGGCGCACTGCAGCGCGGTCTTCTGCGCCGGGCGCAGCGCGCCGAGGCAGTTGTCCCTGTCGTCGAAGTTGACGAGCGCCTTGTCGGACGGCATGCACACGGCGGCCTCCGAGTTGAAGAAGTTGAAGGCGAAGCTGAAGTTGACGAGCGCCGGGAGCTCGCAGATGGACTCGTGCACGATGCCCGTGAAGACGTTCCGGGACACGTCGAGCTGCTCCAGCTTGGCGATGTTGGACAGCTGCTCGGGGATGGTGCCGACAAGCATGTTCCCGCTGACGTCGATGACGGTGGTGTTCACCAGCAGTCCCATCTCCAGCGGCAGGCACCCGTCGAGCTTGTTGTTGAGGAAGATGATCTCGTCCAGCGTTTTCACCATGCGGCCGATGCTCTTGGGGATGCAGCCGACGAAGGCGTTGTTGGCGAAGACGATGACCGACGCCGTGGAGTTGCCGAGGTTCTCCGGTATGTACCCCACGAACCGGTTGGTGTTGACGAAGATGGAGTCGAGGTCCTTGTCGAAGAGCGCCGGCGGCAGCTCGCCCTCGAAGTCGTTGAACCGGAGGTCGAGGTACTTGAGCGACACCATCTCGAGGCAGACGTAGGGGAAGGCGCCGACGAAGCGGTTGTTGCTGACGTCGAACTCGTGCAGCAGCGACAGCCGCGACATGCTCTTGGGGATGATGCCGCAGAAGCGGTTGGTGTTGATGTGGAAGAAGGCGAGGTCGGTGAGCAGGCCGAGCTCGGGGGGAAGGTACCCGGCGATGTCGGCGCCGTTGAGGTCGATCCCGGCCACCACCATGATCTTGGGGTCGTCCAGCGCCTCCACGCAGATGACGCCGTTGTACTTGCACACGTCGCTGCCGACCCAGTTGGCGGTGTAGCCCTTGGGGTCGGAGTAGAAGGCTCGTTTCCAGGCCTGCAGCGCGATGTACGCGCGGCGGAGGCGCGGGTTCGCGAAGGTGCCCGCGCCGGCGCCGAGGCGGTCGTCAAACTCGAAGTCCGCCGGCAGGTCGCCGGCCTCGCCGCCGCCGGCCTCCTTCATGGCCAGCAGCTGGCGGTGCGCGATGTACGAGGCCTCCGCGCTCGTCACCGCCTGCACGCTGCACGCGGACAGGCAGGCGGCCAGGAGGAGCAGCGCCGCCATGAGGCGCCCGTCGGGCAGGAGCCGCAGAGGAGGGTCCATGAGGGAGGGAGCGAGCGGTGGCCGGACGTGCACACTGAGGTTGACACCCCCCGTCGCCGTGGTGCTTTATGGAGGCCGGGGGGCGGTAACAGCCTACGGTTGCATGCGTGCGGTGAGCGTGAGGCCGGTGGTGGTGGTGGACGGTGGCGGCCGGTTGCTGGCTCCGCGGCATTCGCGGCCTGCTGCGCCTGTCCAGGGACGGACGGACGAGGACGACGACAGGAGAGGAAGGAGGAGCAGGGTGCCGGGCCGCGCTCGGTGGAGCTGCCGCTCTGGTCGGCCCCGTCTTTCAGGGTCTGCCCTTGCATGCATGGATGCGTGCGAGCGGTCGTGCTGGTCCTCGTGCAAGCCCAAAATATACATGCATGGTACCGTGACTTGCCAGTGAAAGCTTGAACTGGCATGCATGGCTGTTTGTGCAAAAACTGTTGGCAAACGTGAAAAAGATTTGTAAATTTACCTCAACTTTGTTTCACCTTAATTTCTAGCCCATTTTTAGTTGAGGACACTAGTCTATCAACTCGTGCTCTCACACGGGCTAGAACTTTAAGAGATTGCTATTGTCTAATACATATTACTAATAAAAAAAATACTTATATTAAATTATATATTCTCTTTTTTATTTTTAATTAATGTAATAGACACAATTGGGGGCATGCTCATGTCCTTTCCTTCGTCTCCCCGCCTCATCAAGGCCGTGAAGACTAGAACCACTAGCATTTTATACAGTGGAGAAGCTAGCTAGAGCACATTAGAGATTTAGAGTAGGGCACAACAGCCTTATGAGTGTATGGACGTAGAGTGTATATAAACTATAAAGTACATATAAGATGAAAATTTAGGTATCATCACTGAATTTATATTTTGCGGGGGTGCATCTGTATCCACAACTACATATGTAGCTTCGCACCTGATTATATATATATATATATATATATATATATATATATATATATATATATATATATATATATATATATATATATATATATATATATATATATATATATATATATGGAGAGTATATTAGCCAGCTACAAAATAAGTTATTCTGTAGTCACCTCCATTTACGATAATTTTATATACTAATTTACGATAATGTCAATACATATTTACGATAGTTGGGTTACTATGACACATGGGGATATTTACCATAACGTTATAGTAAACCACTTAGTAAGGAGTTGCTATAATTTCATAAATTAACATAGTAATTATCGTAACTTAAAGTGGCTACATAATAAGTTATTTTATAGCCAGCTACAGGGTAGTAGTTATATATATATATAAGTATATATATATATATATATATATATATATATATATATATATATATATATATATATATATATATATATATATATATATATATATATATATATATATATATATATATGATCTATGTAATATATAGGCCCATGAAAATGAAAATGTAGATCAAGCATGCTTGCCTGTGCGTCGGCACAATATATATGGCATATACACAGCAAGTAGACTACACAAATGACATACACATTAAGTACACAACAACACATATGGATCGATGAGCAATTGGACATGAGAGTCATCAGGAACAACCTTTTCTCTTTTTATTGCACTTGTACAGTAGTACTGGTCGGTACATCATCAATCGTTTGGTCTCGTGCGCTCGGCTCCTCCACAACATGTTAGTCCTCATATGCATAGCATGCAACTTCTACGATTTCATCGTGTGTGGTGAAAAATAATACTCCATCACATGTCAATGTGTTTTATGGCAGCCTGATGATCGAGACATGTTCCAGATGAAGTCTCACAAAGGAAAACTTAGTGGATGGTCTCCCTGGTCTGCTTGCGTTCTTGGACATACTTTGCTTGCATTGCTTGGTTTCAATGCTAGTAGTCACTTAGTGTGTGTGTGTGTGTGTGTGTGAGCTAGAGAGATTGGTTTATTGAAATGTGTTGAATCATTGGTTTTCCACAAATATTTGAGTTTATTGCAGCATTGGTCCATCTGCATTGCTGTTGATCGATTCAAATTCCAAAAAACATTGCACGAAACAACCTGAGATACATTATACCCATTTATACCATGTTTAATTTTCAACTGTTAACTTAATTTCTTGGTTAAAGAAAAATTAAAGCATGTAAATGTACATATGTCATACGTCCAATGAGGGCTGAAGGCCCATCGGGCCCAGTTGCCGGCAGCAGCGGCGGTGCTGCCCCCAAGAGGGCTGCCGCCTAGGGCAGCAGCAGCGCAGCCTAGGGAGGAGCCGCACACAGCAAGGGCGGGTTCCCCGCCGCTCCACTATCCATAACCGAAGGATCTTCAATAGGAATAGGATTAGCTAAGATAGAAAGGAGTCCATATCTATAATGACTTCCCTCATTAGATTACTTAGGAGACAAGTGTACCCAGGACTATAAGTAGAGGGGCTATGTAATCATTGCAATCAAGAAAGAACAGCCTCAAGTCTTATCTCTCCTTCCCCTTCTCCCTCTCCTACACCAACTCCTCCTCTCCCTCTGCCCTAACGCGCCGCCCTCTCCCTGTGCCACCGCCCACAACCCATCTCCTTAACCCTAGCCGCCACCTAGAGCCCCCTCCCTTCCGGGCTCTTACACTAGTATTCGGAGACCAGACGATCCATAGACTCCACCACCACTACCATGCAGTAGCTGATCGAGAACCTCGCCGCCAATCTCCATAAGAACTTCGGAGAGATGCATCGCCAAGTCGTCAACCTCGACAGACATCTGCACGCTATGGAGCGAGCAAGCATCCACGACGCCGCCGCCATCACCGGTGTCCAAGCCAGATTGGACCGCGAAGCCACCATCGACGATCTCGCCGCGGAAACCAAGCGAGTCATGATCACCGTCGGTAAATCCTACCTCAAGCGCAAGATGGACGAACCCCAGTCTTCTAGCGCCCCAGAGATCATCCCGGCAGTCTCCGACACCCTGCTGTCGGATGCACCTCCATCACCGCAGCCTCCAATGTCGCCGCTCTTCCCACCACTGGAAGGGCCTCCGATCATACGGTCGACTACAGTCCAAGCCCCGGACAACCACCAGCGGGAGCTTCCACCGAGAACACCACCAGCCATGACCCCACCACAACTGCCGGCTGACCAGCAAGCATTGGACATCAACCAGTAGGAGACGCCACCGGCGGCAACCCCACCGGCAGTTCGGCGTCAACCGCCGACAAGGGACTCGGCCAGCTGGCTCCCAGCTAACCCGGTGGCTGCACCATAATTCCAAGCGCCATTAGAGCAGCGGCCGACCTCCTGGCCACTAGCATGGGAGAATTGGGTGCCACGAACACCACTGCCTCCAACGCCACCAACAACACTGGCACCACCATGACGACATATCGCTGTCAAGGCACAACTCACAACTCCAACATACGATGGCTCCAAGGATCCGAGGCCATGGCTCTCGCGCATACAACAAATCTCCAACTTATACCGTCTGTCGGAGACACAACAAACCTACTATGCAACCTATCATTTGACAGGTGAAGCACACCGGTGGTACATGCACGCGATAAAGGATACACCCATGACCGAGTGGGCGTACTTCACCAAGAGCATCATCCGCAACTTTGGCCCCGACCACAACATCACTAGCGACCTCGCACCACCATGCCATGTTGGCCCCGTCAACGACTACATCAACAACTTCATCGCCTACGCTCTGCTCATCGGCATCACTAGCGAGCAACACCAAGTCAGCCCCTTCGTCGTCGGCCTTCAGGATGTACTCCGAGTGGCGGTTATCTACCACCACCCATGGACGATGGAGAAGGCCATCGACCTTGCACGTACCATGGCGACCCCAGCACCTGCCCCCACCAACACAGGTCGATCCACCTCTGCTCTCAACAATAGCCCCGACATCACGCCACAACAAGATACATGTAGCTCCAACACTGGGTCGCCCGAGGGACTGCCATCCCCACCTCCCGCGATGGCCCATACACCGCCTGACACCCTGGTTCGCCCCCAACAAGCCGGCACCAATGCCACAACAGCCAGCCGCATCGAGCCTGACCAGGAGATCCTCGCCCAGCTCCGTGTCGCCGCCACAGAAGAGCGCGAACTCTAGATTATCTCCGCCACCATTGAAGTCTAGGCAGCAGCACCAGCTTGGTCCCTACAACAAGGCATCGTCCTCTACAACGAAAGATACTACATCCCGGTAACTTCACCTCTATTATAGGACCTGCTCGAGTCATTTGGCAGTTCATCTCTGCATCTCCTCGTTGTCGGCCTCCACACAACAACATCTACACCGACAACACAACCATTCCCCTCAAGCATCCTACTCCTCGAGGCATGGCCACAATGCATCCTTCCCTCTGCAACGATCATCTTCTTCGACAACAATGGCCAGTAGTTCCTCTCCATCGGCAGGCAGCACATCAATGGTAATCTATGGGTTTCTCCAGCAAACTGCAACACCGGCGACCTCCTCTTCGGCACACTACAACACTTCACCACGACACCATCAACAATCATCGCTACAGCATTATGCCGGCGCATAAGGGGACAAGTTGATGCCGGACAGGTGCAGTCGCTACCACAACCCCCACAGGTGATGCAGACACTACACTTTCCGGGAGCGCTTCCCGGCGCCGCCATCTACGTAGCCCGCTGCATCCATAAACCAATTGATGGCTCAGGAACCAACACCTACTACATCTCCGGCTACTTCGGCGCCTACCGCTACTACTTCCAGTTCTCTGACTATCACATCAACACCAACCAGTTCAACGACACCTTGGGTAACCTCACTGTTCAAATTGCAAAACTACCAGGGGATACCGGACCATCGCCACAGGCTGTTAAAGATTGGAAAATTATTCAGTGCGAGGACACACTGATCGGAGAAGGGGGGAGTGATGTCATACATCCAATGAGGGCTAAAGGCCCATCGGGCCCAGGTGCCGGCAGCAGCGTCGGTGCCGCCCCCAAGGGGGCTGCCGCCTAGGCCAGGAAGCAGCAGCGCAGCCCATGGAGGAGGCGCACACAGCAAGGGCGGGTTCCCCGCCGCTCCACTATCCATAACTGAAGGATCTTCAATAGGAATAGGATTAGCTAAGATAGAAAGGAGTCCATATCTATAAGGACTTCCCTCATTAGGTTACTTAGGAGACAAGTCTACCCAGGACTATAAGTAGAGGGGCCATGTAATCATTGCAATCTAGAAAGAACAACCTTAAGGCTTATCTTTCCTCCCCCTTCTCCCTCTCCTGTGCCAACTCCTCCTCTCCCTCTGCCCTAACACCGCCGCCCTCTCCCTGTGCCGCCGCCCACAACCCACCTCCTTAACCCTAGCCGCCACCTAGAGCCCCCTCCCTGCCAGGCTCTTACAACATAGCCTATTAATGAAGGCGAAAGAGGATTTTTTGCTCTAAATTAAATTTGGGCATGGGCGTGTGGATGCTTATTTCTGTCTCATGAAAGCCACTTATAGAATTACACCTACCGCTGTGTACCTGTGACGATATGGCTTATGAAGATCAATATATATGTGGATCAAAGCATTACCCACACATGCTGCATAGATACCATATATGTACTCAGTCATTGTGCCCTAGAGTAGCGCTTGGGATATCGAAAAGAACTGACATAAAGGGATGACATATAACACAGAGGCATATATATATGCCATATATATTGTGCCGACGCACAGGCAAGCATGCTTGATCTACATTTTCATTTTCATGGGCCTATATATTACATAGGTCATATATATATATATATATATATATATATATATATATATATATAAATATAAATATATATACAAAATAACTTATTCTGTAACTCCTTACTAAGTGGTTTACTATAACGTTATGATAAATATCCCTATGGGTTATAGTAACCTAACTATCGTAAATATGTATTGACATTATCGTAAATTAGTATATAAAATTATCGTAAATGGAGGTGGCTACAGAATAACTTATTTTGTAGCTGGCTACTAAATATACTCTCCCTATCACTACGGGAATCAGTGGCTTTGCCGAGTGCCAGGGGCACTCGGCAAAGCCCAATTTGCACTCAGCAAAGGCTTTGCCGAGTGCTGCACTCGGCAAAGAACACTCGGCAAATAACCCGTCGGCAAAGGCGTCTTTGCCGAGTGTCTTTTGTCGGGCACTCGGCAAAGCCTTTGCCGAGTGCCGACACTCGGCAAAGTTGAAACCGAAAAAAACCCGAAAAATGGGAATTTTTACCCAAAAAAATGGAATTTTTTTTTATCGATGGAGGCCCCCACCGGCCAGCGCCCACCCATCTCCGACATTTTTCGTGTGAATTTCATGGCTACGCGGCCGACGCGATTCGAACCCGAGACCTCCCGCTGTGCACGGACCTCCTCTACCACTACACCACACTCTCACTTGTGTCTGGATTCTGTTTTAGTTCCTAATATATTATACTAAACCGAGTGTAAATTGCATGTTTGAGGCCCTAAACGAATTCAAATAAAAAAGTTGTAAACTACAAAGTTTCATAACTTTTCGAGATCTACACTTTTAGTTTAGGAAGTTTTTCCTTCCGAGGTCGTTTACAAAATTTGAATTTTAAAATTTTGAAATTCAAACGCAGTTTTGCATGACAAGATGTTTTCAAATCAAAAAGTTGTCAACTACAATGTTTCATAACTTTTCGAGATCTACAAAGTTTATTTTGGTTGTTTTTTCATCCGAGGTCGTTTGAAAAGTTCGAATTTTAAAATTTTGAAATTCAAATGCAGTTTTGCATGACAAGATGTTTTCAAATAAAAAAGTTGCCAACTACAATGTTTCATAACTTTTCGATATCTACAGAGTTTATTTTGGTTGTTTGGTCATCTGTTCATCCGATATGGTCATTCTAACATTGTTCACAAATCTTATATATCTCTCTTGTAGTTTCGTAAACTACAAGAGAGATATGTTAGATTTGTGAACAAATTTACTTTCACTTTGTCATATGAAGAAAAGACCAAAACAAACATTGTACATCTTGATGAGTTATACAACTTTGTAGTTGAAAACTTTTTCATTTGAATTAATTTACTGCTTCAAAATATGCTTTGAAAATTTCTTTGCCGAGTGTCAAAAAAATAACACTCGGCAAAGAAGCTCTTTGCCGAGTGTCAAAAAAAAAAACTCGGCAAAGAGCCTCTTTGCCGAGTGTTAAAAAAAACACTCGGCAAAGAAGTTTTTTTTGTCAAGTGTAAATTGCATGTTTGAGGCCCTAAACGAATTCAAATAAAAAGTTGTAAACTACATAGTTTCATAACTTTTCGAGATCTACACTTTTAGTTTAGGAAGTTTTTTTTCATCCGAGGTCGTTTACAAAATTTGAATTTTAAAATTTTGAAATTCAAACGCAGTTTTGCATGACAAGATGATTTCAAATCAAAAAGTTGTCAATTACAAAGTTTCATAACTTTTCGAGATCTACAAAATTTATTTTGGTTGTTTGGTCATCTGTTCATCTGACATGGTCGTTCTAACATTGTTCACAAATCTTATATATCTCTCTTGTAGTTTCATAAACTACAAGAGAGATATGTTAGATTTGTGAACAAATTTACTTTCACTTTGTCATATGAAGAAAAGACCAAAACAAACATTGTACATCTTGATGAGTTATACAACTTTGTAGTTGAAAACTTTTTCATTTGAATTAATTTACTGCTTCAAAATATGCTTTGAAATTTTCTTTGCCGAGTGTAAAAAAAAATAACACTCGGCAAAGAAGCTCTTTGCTGAGTGTCAAAAAAAAAACACTCGGCAAAGAGCCTCTTTGCCGAGTGTTAAAAAAAACACTCGGCAAAGAGCCTCTTTGCCGAGTGTCAAAAAAAACACTCGGCAAAGGCGGCTTTGCCGAGTGCCCGAAAAAGAACACTCGGCAAACCACCTGGCACTCGGCAAAGAGCCGATCTCCGGTAGTGTATTCTGCAGCTGGTCATAGAATAACTTATTCTATAGCCACCTTGATTTACGATAATATTTATACCAATTTACGATAACATGAATATGCATTTACGATACTCGTGTTACTACAACTCACGGTGATATTTACGATAATGTTATAGTAAATCACTTAGTAAGGAGTTACTCTAATCTCATAAATTAGCATGGTAATTATCGTAACTCAAAGTGACCACATAATAAGTTATTCTATGGCCAACCGTAGAACAGTAGTTCTCTCTCTCTCTCTCTCTATATATATATATATATATATATATATATATATATATATATATATATATATATATATATATATATATATATATATATATATATATATATATATATATATATATATATATATATATATATATATATATATATATATAATGCTTTGTGGCAAACGTGCTTGCTCACTGAGGACTGATGAGCAATAATTGGGTACGGGAGTCATCAGGAATACACTTTGAGTCATATCCCTGGAGCAGCTCCAAGCCAATTTGTGTCCCTGCCAAACCATGATGGTGCTCAGCAGCCTTCAGAAATAGAAATGCCGTCACTTTCGATAGGATCGGAGGTGTTATTTCGTGACAAATGTCAAGCATGGAGCCAGCTGCTGCATCCCCCGATCTTCCAAATGGGTTGCCGGATGTACTTTTCTCGCACTACGTCCGAATAACACTTCACTGCTGGTTCAAAATACCCCATCACTGCTGGATTTTGAATCGGCACAACCATACCGACGGTGATGAGGGTAAGCTATCACTGTCGGTTCCTACAAACCGGCAGTATTCTTCAACTTCACTGCCGGTTCTTTACACAACCGGCAGCGTTCAGTTCCACCAACACTGCCGGTTTATAAGACCACCCGGTAGAGTTCAGTTCCACCAACACTGTCGGTTTTTTTGTTTCAACCGGCAGTGTTGTGGTAAGAATCACTGCCGGTTTGTGACAAGAACCGGCAGTGATGGCTAAGCCAACGCTGCCGGTTTGTGGCTCCTGCCGACAGTGCCATCACTGTCAGTTTATTGCTAACCAGCAGTGATGTTTGTGACTACACTGCCGGTTTTCTGCTAACCGGCAGTGATGTCATATTCGCATTTTATTATTTTATAATTTATTTTAATTTATATTTTTTCATGGAATCGGGTTTCGCTTTATATACGCCACGTAGACGACAGATCCATCAATATTAAACATTACAAGTGTTACGGTTACAGTTCAAATGTTCTTATCAACATCTCGATCCCTCAAAATAAAAAAAGAAATATTCTCGGACTTCACAGATTGTGCAATGCTTCTCGGACTTCTTACAATAATCTGGCGAGCCGCTCTGGGCCATACTGGTCCTTGAACTTCACGGATTGTGCAATGGAAAATACTCCATCTTTTTTCAATACCTCGGCTAAGATGAATTTTGCTAGCTTCGATTGTAGCGCGACGATCTCCATGTCTAACAGCCTTTCGTGGTTATATTTCTTGCGCTGTCGTTCAAAAAAGATGATACCTAAAGAGGAATCAGTAAATCATTTTGTTGAATGATTAACAGACATAAATGAAATGGGGATTATACACACCAACTTATCGGCTTCTTCTGATTTCCCGCTTGAAAGCTCTAGTTTGGTTTTGGTTAATTGAAGAAACCCTAAGTGCTAACCTAGTTTATCAAAGTGATTATGAGATAGGTAGCACTACTCCAAGTGATGAAGCAATGGCGAAGATCAAGACGATGGTGATGGCATGGTGATGATCAAATGCTTGAACTTGAAAAGAAGAAAGAGAAAAACAAAAGGCTCAAGGCAAAGGTATAAATAGTAGGAGCCATTTTGTTTCGGTGATCAAGACACTTAGCGAGTGTGATCACATTTAGGTTAGATAGCCGTACTATTAAGAGGGGTGAAACTCATATTGAAATGCGGTTATCAAAGTGCCACTAGATGCTCTAACTCATTGCATATGCATCTAGGATCCAGTGGAGTGCTAACACCCTTGAAAGTATTTGTGAAAATATGCTAACGCATGTGCACAAGGTGATACACTTGGTGGTTGGCATATTTGAGCAAGGGTTAGAAACTTCACCGGCGGAGTGTCCGCCCGTAGAGTGCGGACAGTCCAATGATGCCACCGGCGCCCTATACAGAAAAGACAGGGGTTCACAGAGTGATCGGACGCTGGTGGTGCAGTGACCGGATGCTGGGTTCAGAGTCCGGTCAGTGACAGCAGTAAGCACACAGTCTCGGTCTTGTGACCAGACGCTGGTAGGGTGCGTCCGGTCAGTGCTGACGTACGCTGACGTGAGACGCACAGAGGAAATGTTGAGTGATTGGACGCCGGGTGAGTCCGGTCGAGCATGACCGGATGTGTCCGGTCGTGAAATTTCGCGTTTGGAACCTTACTGGAAACGACCGGACGCTGGGGTCCTGTGTCCGGTCACTTTCTAACTGACACGTCCGGTCATCACTTGACCGTTGAGATCGGGCGATCGGCGTTTGAAGCCGATGACACGTGGCGAGCATCGAGCGACCGGACGCTGGGGTCCTGCATCCGGTCGAACTGACCGGAGCGCCCGGTCACCCCGTGTTGTGCCCAGTGAAGGGGTACAATGACTCTATTTCATGGGGGATTCTATTTGAGCCCCATGGCCGGCTCATGCTCACTCTCTTGGCCATTTGCATTGACATAGCAACCTTGTGAGCTTAGCCAAAGCCCTCCCACTCATCTCCATCATTGTTTCATCATCATTGTGAGATTGGGAGAGAATCTAAGTGCATTGCTTGAGTGATTGCATCTAGTGGCACTTGGCATTCGTGTTTCGCTACAGGATTCACTTGTTACTCTTGGTGGTTGCCGCCACCTAGACGGCTTGGAGCAGCGAGGATCATTGAGTGAAGGTTGGTGATTGTCTCCGGCTTCAATCGTGGTGATTGTGAGGGGTCTTGTGCCTTCCCCGGCGAAGATCCGAAAGGTAGCTCTAGTGTATTGCTCGTGTCATTGAGTTACCTCACTTGTGGGTAGGTTCTTGCGGTGTCCAATTGTGTAGACGAGGTTCGTGCAACACCTCTTAGCCGCCGAACCACCAAGTGTTGGTCGACACAACGGGGACTAGCGTGCCAGCATGCACGTGAACCTCAGGAGAAAAATTGGTTGTCTCTTGCCCTTTGGTATTCTCCTGGTGATTGATTTAGTATTCATCTTGTGATTGGTTCACTCCTCTACAAGGCGGTATAATCACCCTACTCACTCATTAATATTCTTACAAACTAGTTGTGGCAAGCTCTTTAGTGTAATTAGAATTGAGAGCTTGCTTTGTTATTTTAAGTTCATCTAGTGGAGCTCTTTAGAGTAGCAAGATTGAGAACTCTTAGTGAGTAGTAACATTGCAAGTTGTGTGCCTAGTAATCATTGCAACTAGAATTGTTGGATAGGTGGCTTGCAACCCTTGTAGAGCTAGAGCAAGTTTGCATTTCGCTATTTGTCATACTAATCAAATTGCTCTAGTTGATTTGTAGATTTTCAAATAGGCTATTCACCCCCCTCTAGCCATATTAGGACCTTTCAAGTGGTATCAGAGCCGTGGTCACTGTTTGATTGAAGGCTTAACAACCTCGGTGTCGAATTATGGCTCAAGTTGTGTTCAACCATGTGGGGGGCAAACCACCGTTCCTTGATGGCACATGCTATGATTATTGGAAGAGAAAGATGATGATGTATCTTGGTTCAATCAATGATCAAGTATGGGAGGTGACCGAGAATGACTATGCTATCATTGATCCCGATGACCCCACCAACCAAGACAAGACCAACAAGCAATGCAATACAATGGCTCTCAACACCATATACAATGCCATTGATTCTAAGGTGTTTGAGCAAATCAAGGATTGTGAAAGAGCAAATGAGGTGTGGAGGAGATTGGAGGAAACATATGAGGGCACACCGGTGGTGAAGAGTGCTAAGTTGTACATTCTCAAGGATAAGTTGACAAGCTTCAAGATGAAGGAAGATGAGAGCATTCCATAAATGTTCCATCGGTTGCAAGTGATTGTAAATGACTTGAAGGCCTTGGGAGAGAAGATCAAGGATGATGATGTCTCTCATCGGTTCTTAATGTGCTTACCTCCAAGATTTGAGATGTTGAGATTGCTTATCATAAGAGGAGGATTGAAGGAGATTACCCCTAACCAAGTACTAGGTGATGTCATGATCCAAGAGACATACCATGTGGAAAGGGAGGGGGATGACAAGGATGACAAGAAGGAAGAAGAAGAAAAGAAGAAGAAGAGTATAGCATTCAAGGCTAGCTCATCATCATCCAAGAACAAGGGCAAGTCCAAGAAAGAATCAAGTGATGATGATGATCTTAGTGATATTGATGATGAAACTATGGCCCTCTTTGTACGCAAGACGTGAAAATTCATGAAGAAGAAGGGCTATGGTGCAAGAAAGAGAAGAGATCACACCAAAAGCAAAAAATATGTGAGAAGATGATACAATTGCAAGAGTTCCGATCACATTGTAGCAAATTATCCCTACAATAGTGACAATGATGAGGATGAGAAGAAGAAGAAGCACAAGAAGGATAAGAAAGAGAAGAAGGAGAAGATAATGACCTTCCAAAAGAAGAAGAAGGGTGGAAGCTATGTTGTCACTTGGGATAGTGATGGCTCTTTGGATAGTGATGACTCTAGTGATGATGGCAAGAAATCTATCAAGAAAGCACTAGCAAGCATCGCCATCAACAACAAGCCCTCCATCTTCGACACTCCTTCGACATGCCTCATGGTAAAACCTACCAAGGTAAAATATGATGTGAGTGATGATGATGAATGTGAAAGTGATGCTTGTAGGAGTGATGATGATGATGAGGAATACTCCAAGGAGGAGCTCATGGACATGTGTGAGCAAGTGCATACTTGCTTTGAGATGAAGAGAAAGGAGTGCAAGGAATTGAACAAGAAAGTCAAATTTCTTGAGCAATCCCTTGATGAGCTCAATGCTACTCATGAGAGGCTAATGAAAGCCCATGAGAAGCTTGGCAAAGCTCACTCTAAGCTTGAGAAAGCTCACTCCTCTCTCATCGAGCAAGTCAAAGAGGAAGCCAAGAAGGAGCAAGTGATTGTATTATGTGATGTGGGACTAACATGTGATCTTATTAATGAATCTTTTTATAAGCCCATTATAGTTGCTCCTACTAACACTTCTTGTAGCACTACTACTTCTACTTCACCTTTGAGTGATGGTCTCACTTGTGATGCCTCATTAATGGTGGAAAATGAGACCCTCAAGAAGGAGGTGAATGAGCTCACTTGTGCCTTAGGCAATGCCTATGGTGGAGATGCCCGCTTGCTAAAGTGCTTGGGTAGCCAAAGGTTTTCTCTCAACAAAGAGGGATTAGGCTATACCCCCAAGAAAGGCAAGGCGGCCTTTGTCACTCCCAAAGTTAACTTTGTGAAGGACAATTGTCGGTTTTGCAATAGATGCAAGCAAGTTGGGCATGTAGAGCAATATTGCAAGATTAACAAGAACAAGCTACCTATTGTATCCTCAATTAAATTTGATTCTTGTTACATGCTTGTTAAGGGTGCCAATGGTGTGAAGGCTAAGTTCATTGGTACACCAATTGTGGGCCCAAAGAAGAAGGACATTTGGGTACCAAAGATCTTGGTAACTAACCTTCAAGGACCCAAACAAGTTTGGGTACCTAAAAAGAATTGATCTTATTTTGTAGGTCAATTATAAAGCCGGAGGAAGGCATTGGGTGCTTGATAGTGGGTGCACACAACACATGACCGGTGATCCAAGCATGTTCAATTCAATCAATGAAAACAAGAGCAATGGGATTGATAGTATCACATTTGGTGACAATAGCAAAGGCAAGGTCAAAGGGCTTGGTAAGATTGCAATATCCAATGACTTGAACATTTCCAATGTGCTACTAGTAGAGAGCTTGAACTTCAACCTTTTGTCGGTGGCTCAATTGTGTGATCTTGGTTTCAAGTGTATATTTGGTGTGGATGATGTAGATATTATAAGTGTAGATGGCTCTAACTTGATATTCAAAGGATTTAGATATGAAAATCTATACTTGGTTGATTTCAATGCTAGAGAAGCTCAATTGACAACATGTTTGATCGCTAAGTCTAGCATGGGTTGGTTATGGCATAGAAGGCTTGGTCATGTTGGAATGAAACAATTGAACAAATTGATTAAGCATGACTTAGTTAGAGGCTTGAAAGATGTCACATTTGAGAAGGATAAGCTATGTAGTGCATGTCAAGCCAGAAAACAAGTTAGTAACGCACATCCTAAGAAGAGCATGATGAGCACATCTAAGGCATTTGAGTTGATGCACATGGACTTGTTTGGACCAACCACATACACAAGCATTGGTGGAAACAAATATGGATTTGTGATTGTGGATGATTTCACTAGATACACATGGGCATTCTTTCTTGTTGACAAGAGCGATGTGTTTGCAACATTCAAATCATTTGTCAAGAGCATTCACAATGAGTTTGAAACAACCATCAAGAAAGTTAGAAGTGACAATGGTAGTGAATTCAAGAACACTAGAATTGATGAGTTTTGTGATGAATTTGGAATTAGACATCAATTCTCGGCCAAGTACACTCCTCAATCAAATGGCTTAGTTAAAAGGAAAAATAGAACTTTGATTGACATGGCAAGATCAATGTTGAGTGAGTACAATGTGAGTCATTCATTTTGGGCCAAAGCAATCAACATGGCTTGCTATTATAGCAACCTGACTCTATTGTCACCTCATGATGGAGAAGACACCGTATGAGCTTTTGAATGGAAGAAAGCCCAACATAGCATACTTTTGGGTTTTTGGTTGTAAATGCTACATATTGAATAAAGGCACTAGATTAAGCAAGTTTGAAAAGGAAATGTGATGAATGTTTCTTGCTTGGTTACTCCACTACTAGCAAGGCTTATAGAGTTTGGAATTTGGCTAGTGGTACTCTTGAGGAGGTTCATGATGTGGAGTTTGATGAAACAAATGGTTCCCAAGAGGAAGATGAGAATCTAGATGATGTAAGAGGCACTCAATCAGTCAATGCAATGAAGAACATGGACATTGGTGATATAAGGCCTAGAGAGGTGATTGATGTTGAAGATGACAAGAATCAAGTGCTCTCTAACTCAAATGTGCAAGCTAGTGGTTCTCATAATCAAATTCAAGCAAGAACTAGTGATGACAAAGTGCAAGATCAACAACAAGTGGCTAGTTCATCATATCAACCAAGTGATCTATCAAATGCAAGCAATCAAGTGCAAGTGCTTCAACCAACCAATGTTACAAGAGATCATCCCTTGGACACTATCATTGGTGATATTTCAAGAGGTGTACAAACTAGATCAAGATTGGCTTCATTTTGTGAGCATTTCTCATTTGTATCATCTATTGAACCTAAGAAGATAGATGAAGCTTTGAAGGATGTTGATTGGGTCAATGCTATGCATGAAGAGCTAAACAACTTCACAAGAAACCAAGTATGGGAGTTAGTTGAGAGGCCTAAGGATCATAATGTGATTGGAACCAAGTGGGTCTTTGGAACAAGCAAGATCAAGATGGGATAGTAATAAGGAACAAAGCAAGATTAGTGGCTCAAGGTTACTACTCAAGTTGAAGGTCTTGACTTTGGAGAAACATATGCCCCGGTTGCAAGATTGGAAGCAATTAGGATCTTGTTAGCCTATGCTTGTGTCCACAACATCAAGTTGTACCAAATGGATGTGAAGAGTGCATTTCTCAATGGGTACATCAATGAGCTTGTGTATGTTGAGCAACCTCCCGGTTTTGAAGATGAAAAGAAACCCAACCATGTTTACAAGTTGAGAAAGGCTTTGTATGGATTAAAACAAGCACCTAGAGCATGGTATGAGAGATTGAGGGATTTCATACTCTCTAAGGGATTCAAGATGGGAAAGGTTGACACCACTCTCTTCACCAAGAAGCTTGGAAATGACTTGTTTGTAATGCAAATCTATGTTGATGATATCATATTTGGGTCAACAAATCAAGATTTTTGTGAGGAGTTTGGCAAGATGATGGCAAGTGAGTTTGAGATGTCTATGATTGGAGAGCTTAGTTACTTCCTTGGTCTTCAAATCAAGCAAATGAAGAATGGCACATTTGTGAGTCAAGGCAAGTACATCAAGGACATGCTCAAGAAGTTTGGAATGGATGATAGTAAAGCTATTAGTACACTAATGGGGACAAGTGGAAGCTTGGATAGTGATGCTAGTGGCAACATGGTGGATCAAAAGATGTATCGGTCTATGATTGGAATCCTACTCTATGTGACCGCATCAAGGCCGGATGTGATGCTTAGTATATGCATGTGTGCTAGATTCCAAGCCTTACCAAGAGAAAGTCATTTGAAAGTACTTGAAGCAAACACAAAATATTGGATTGTGGTATCCCAAAGGAGCAAGATTTGAGTTGATTGGATATTCGGACTCCGATTATGCAGGATGCAAAGTTGAGAGAAAGAGCACATTGGGCACATGTCAACTATTGGGAAGATCACTTGTGTTTGCTCATCAAAGAAGCAAAATAGTGTAGCACTTTCAACCGCCGAAGCGGAATACATTTCGGCCGGTAGTTGTTGTGCTCAATTACTTTGGATAAAGGCTACTTTGAGTGACTTTGGAATTAAATGTAAGCAAGTGCCATTGCTATGTGACAATAAGAGTGCCGTAAAGCTCACCAATAACCCGGTTCAACATTCAAGAACAAAGCATATTGATGTCCACCATCATTTCATAAGAGATCACCAACAAAAAGGGGACATTTGCATTGAGAGTGTGGGCACCGAAGATCAACTTGCCGATATCTTCACCAAGCCACTTGATGAAAAGAGGTTTTGCAAGCTAAGGAATTGAACATACTTGACTTCTCCAATATGTGTTGATGCACCCCCTATTATATGACATGCCTCTCCTTCGAGCAAAGCAAGGTAAAGTTGATTGACATGTCATCCATCCATTGCTAAGGACTTGTTTAGTGCATATAGTCATTCCTATCATGTCCTAGGCTCATTCATTAAAATCAAATGAATTTGATGCTTGTATGGTACCACTATTGCTTGTATGCTTGAAATGATCTAGTGTTAGCATATGACATGTTTGTGGGCTTGTAAACCTAGTGCTTGATCTAGAAAATAAGCTACATATGTTTAACTCAACATGGTACAAGATAACCCTTATTTGGAGGTGTGAAGAAGATTGTCCTTGGATCAAACCGAGTTAAATATCTTTTCCAAGTAATCTAGATTGAACCAAATTGGGAAAATGATCCTCATTTCACATGGTTTCACCCCAACCTATCTATAAGTTGATCTCACATTTTGTGCTAATTGTTGACAAAGGGGGAGAAATTCACAAAGATAGTAAGATAGAAGGAGCAAACAAATGAAATGAAATGATATTGACATTGTAAGGGGATCATGACATTACAAGTAGGGGGAGCAAGCTCATAAACTTGTATGTTGCATTTAAATGTGCATTTCATATATTTGCTTGCATGGCACAAGTTCTAAATTTCAATATCTATGCTTGTGTGGTGTATGCTAGTTATATGCTTGAATGGTCAAATGAAAAACTAGCATGCATAGGCTAAAGTAACTAGACATATGTTCATTTTATGGAAACTAGACCCTTGCTTGTAATGTTGATCTCACGGGGTATTCTAGTTTTTGTGTATGTATAGTTACTAATGGTGCTAAGGATGGTATATTGGTGCACTCCGATTGGTATCACGCTTCAAAGGTCCATCTCTTATACCTTAGCATCATATGGTAGAAATTGTCTCCTATATTTCCTATCTAAGCATATGTGCAAGCTACAATCCAAACTCTTAGCATATATGTAGGGGGAGCAATTGCTATCATTTGGAGTTCATGAAACTTGTCCATATTCTTTTACACATGGTAGATATGCTTGGGCAAGCAACGTGGATTCAATTAAATCTCAATTCATATCTTTGTGTAAGGGTTGTCATCAATTACCAAAAACGGGAGATTGAAAGCTCTAGTTTGGTTTTGGTTAATTGATGAAACCCTAAGTGCTAACCTAGTTTATCAAAGTGATTATGAGATAGGTAGCACTACTCCAAGTGATGAAGCAATGGCGAAGATCATGATGATGATGATGGCATGGTGATGATCAAATGCTTGAACTTGAAAAGAAGAAAGAGAAAAACAAAAGGCTCAAGGCAAAGGTATTAATAGTAGGAGCCATTTTGTTTCGATGATCAAGACACTTAGCGAGTGTGATCACATTTAGGTTAGATAGCCATACTATTAAGAGGGGTGAAACTCATATTGAAATGTGGTTATCAAAGTGCCACTAGATGCTCTAACTCATTGCATATGCATCTAGGATCCAGTGGAGTGCTAACACCCTTGAAAGTATTTGTGAAAATATGCTAACGCATGTGCACAAGGTGATACACTTGGTGGTTGGCACATTTGAGCAAGGGTTACAAACTTCACCGGCGGAGTGTCCGCCCATAGAGTGCGGACAGTCCAATGATGCCACCGGCGCCCTATACAGAAAAGACAGGGGTTCACAGAGTGACCGGACGCTGGTGGTGCAGTGACCGGATGCTGGGTTCAGAGTCCGGTCAGTGACAGCAGTAAGCACACGGTCTCGGTCTTGTGACCAGACGCTGGCAGGGTGCGTCCGGTCAGTGCTGACGTACGCTGACGTGAGACGCACAGAGGAAATGTTGAGTGATTGGACGCCGGGTGAGTCCGGTCGAGCATGACCGGACGCGTCTGGTCGTGAAATTTCGCGTTTGGAACCTTACTGGAAACGACCGGACGCTGGGGTCCTGTGTCCGGTCACTTTCTAACTAACGTGTCCGGTCATCACTTGACCGTTGAGATCGGGCGATCGACGTTTGAAGCCGATGACATGTGGCGAGCATTGGGTGATCGGACGCTGGGGTCCTGCGTCCAGTCAAACTGACAGGAGCGTCTGGTCACCCTGTGCTGTGCCCAGTGAAGGGGTACAACGGCTCTATTTTGTGGGGGATTCTATTTAAGCCCCATGGCTGGCTCATGCTCACTCTCTTGGCCATTTGCATTGGCATAGCAACCTTGTGAGCTTAGCCAAAGCCCTCCCACTCATCTCCATCATTGTTTCATCATCATTGTGAGATTGGGAGAGAATCCAAGTGCATTGCTTGGGTGATTTCATCTAGTGGCACTTGACATTCATGTTTCACTACGGGATTCACTTGTTACTCTTGGTGGTTGCCGCCACCTAGACGGCTTGGAGCAGCGAGGATCGTTGAGCGGAGGTTGGTGATTTTCTCCGGCTCCGATCGTGGTGATTGTGAGGGGTCTTCTGCCTTCCCCGGTGGAGATCCAAAAGGTAACTCTAGTGAATTGCTCGTGTCATTGAGTTAGCTCACTTGTGGGTAGGTTCTTGCGGTGTCCAATTGTGTGGCCGAGGTTCGTGCAACACCTCTTAACCATCGAACCACCAAGTGTTGGTCGACACAACGGGGACTAGCGTGCCGGCAAGCACGTGAACCTAGGGAGAAAAATTGGTTGTCTCTTGCCCTTTGGTATTCTCCTAGTGATTGATTTAGTATTCATCTTGTGATTGGTTCACTCCTCTATAAGGCGGTATAATCACCCTACTCACTCATTAATATTCTTGCAAACTAGTTGTGGCAAGCTCTTTAGTGTAATTAGAATTGAGAGCTTGCTTTGTTATTGTAAGTTCATCTAGTGGAGCTCTTTAGAGTAGCAAGATTGAGAACTCTTAGTGAGTAGTAACATTGTAAGTTGTGTGCCTAGTAATCATTGCAACTAGAATTGTTGGACAGGTGGCTTGCAACCGTTGTAGAGCTGGAGCAAGTTTGCATTTCGCTATTTGTCATACTAATCAAATTGCTCTAGTTTATTTGTAGATTTTTAAATAGTCTATTAACCCCCTCTAGCCATATTAGGACCTTTCACCGCTGATGTAGCGAAGCATTGCCCACATTACATAAAACCCACATTCATTGTTTCCCGCCGGCTGTTTTAGGTACTTCCCCTCCTTTTTGACAACCTTAAATGGGACCTGCGTCCCACCGATATGTCTTCTTTGGACATTGAGCAATATTAAAAGGACAAACATTAGAAAGCAGTATGTGTGATTAGAAAATATTATGTTATTAGGATCGCTTACTAATTCAGCACTGCCACCAGTGCATCTAGATGATGAAATGATTTTTTCTTCGAGTCCCACACCTCGATCAGATTTTTGGCAAGATTAACACAAATGAAGACGAAATGGTGGCTACAATCAAAGAATCCTAATTATGGAATAATCTTAACAAAAAAAGAAGCATAAAATTAAAAGCCGTGAACACATACTCGCAGTTGTAGGCTAGAAGTATGTGGGTTTTGTTCTTCATCTTGAATTCGTCGAAAACTGCAATCAATCTCTGTTTCAGGTCTTCCACGTCACATCCATGAAGGCCTAGACATGCTTTCTCATTGACTCGCAAGGGGTCCAAGAAGCCTATGTTATCCCTTTTGCTTTTTGGAATGCAAAATTTTGCTATACACCTACATAAAATCATGGGCAGTGCTCAAAAGTTAACAATTTGTGTCTCAAGAGAGTAGTTAATTGTAATATCATACGTGTAGGGTACTTACATAGTCCACAACGTCAACATTTGTTTATTGAGAGAGCATTTCTGGTATAGCTAGAACAAGCACTCCCACTCGACATCGAACTTCTCTTCTTTAGGATAATGAAAAATATGTGGCGAACAGATAATAACCTCAAAACCAAAGTCCTCCGTCTCTGTTGTTTGAGCCATGCAATATTCATACAACTGGCGCATATATGTTGTTAAATTTTTATACTCGTGATCGGGAACCAAAAGATCGCCCCTTTCATACTTCATCGCTGGTGTTCCTATCCCTTGTACATCATAATAGATGTTCGTGACCTCTTCCATGGTTAATTCGGGGTTGTCTTCGATGAACTTCTGTATCTTCCTTAAATCTTCATTGTGTATTTCATCAGCTCTTGTTGTAGCATACTAATTCTGTGTTTGCCTTTCTAATTCGGACTTCAACAAAAATGGAGGCAGTGAAGCACAGAGATTGAAGAAACTAATACAATCTTCCTTCGAGATGTGTGCTATAAATTTTCCTTCCATCAAGTTTGTAACGCTGCCACTGAACGGCCTTTTTATTTTTTGTTGGTCCACTTTGGGAGCATTTGTGACCGAATCCAAGGACCTTTTCTACGATTGCGCGGATGCCTTTGATCTTGTTTTGGGCTGTGGTGGACAAGGAGGAGGATGACGACGAGAATTCTGTTTTCCTGGGGCTGATGAAGATGGAGGAGGAGGAGGAGTCTTCTCTTTTCTCGGGGCTGATGAAGATGGAGTCGGACGAGGAGGAATAGAAGGAGACCTCTGTCTTCTCGGGGGTGATGGCAATGGATGAGTAGGGGAGTGATCTCTGTTGGGATATGGTGAGTGATCATCGTGGGTGGGCAAAGACTCGCAGTCGCCCTCATCATCAGAGGACAATTGGTGGTCAAGCTTAATGAAGTGCTTGCGCCAGGCCACTGGAGAGCCCTTGTTATGACCAAGTTTTGGCCTATCTTCCGCTACGGGATACTCAATGTGTATCTTGTTATACTTCTTATCAAGTATTCTATCAATGGTGACACGAGCGTACCCTTGTGAAATTGGGCGGCCATTAATGGCCCCGTATCCCACAGGCCACTCCTGGCCAAGCGCCACCTTATCCTTTGTCCATTCTTGATGGATGTACAACTTGACATTGACGGGTTCAGTGATGCCGTTCACTGGATGAGGCACATTCACATCTTCTTCGTCGAGCGGGGTCGATCCGCAGCTGCTGCGACCCCTAAACTATTGGCTAAAGGTAGTAGGAGTAGGGTTTTGTGGTACTCCTGACCCCTTGGACAACAAAATTTGCTGGACTCATGCTTCAACAGTTGCCTCAATCCATGCATCCATTCTTTCTTCCATCTCTTTTAGTTGCCTCAAATACTCTGCCTCCTGATCCGCTCTACCCCTCGAGCGGCTCCGATAAGTGTTAGATTCTTAGGGGAATGCTAGTTTCCAAGGAACAACACCAGCTCCTCTAGTGCGACCAGGGTGCTCCTTAGTTCCGAGTGCTTGGGTGAGCACGTCTTTCTCCCTATTAGAAGTGCGTGTCCCTTGGCTTGCCTCCTCAGTTACCTAGGAGATCCTCTGGATGAGTTCGCTCATGGGTTGATTTGTGGAGCTAAAGCTCCCGTCCTCTGCGTGGCGTACATTCCTCCCCATACAGTATATTACTGATCTTGGCTCCCAATCGGCGGTCTCAACCTGAACGCCTTCCTCAGCAAGGCGATCCATCTTTCGAAGTTCTACTTCAAATTCTGGCATCTTTTTGGCGTAGCCACGAGAGCCGAGATGATGAGGATTTGTCACTTTCTGTGAGTTCTCCTTATTCTTCCTGCTCTGTTCTAAGTACTCCTCAGATAACCTATAATCCTTGAAATCCTACCAGAAGTCCTTCTGCTTGCTAAACCGCCCACCATCAAAATCTGGCTCTTTATTTTGGAGGACAAAATTCTTATACAATGTCCCCTTGAAATTCTTGAAGCATGTCCCCATGATTTCTTTTGCTTTTTTCTTGACTAACTCCTTGTCATACTCCATTGGGAAAGTGAAATACTCTGGGATCTTGATATCCCATATGTAGTCCTTCTCACTTTCGAGAACCCTCCACGGGTCATCATCTTTCCCAATCCACTTCCTGTACCTAATCGGGATGAAGTTCCTAACAAGTAACCCGAGGATAGTCTTGTATTTGGTCAAAGCTATAGACGGTGAGAGTGGATCCCTAAATTCATCGAACTCAGTGATGTGTCAGTGTGCATTCCTACCAACAGGAATCTTTGACATGCCTCGCTTGAATCTGGCCTTCCTGCTACCCGAACCCTCTGGCTCCTCGGCCGGCGGAGGCTCCTGCTGGAGACACCAAGTAAGCTATGACCCTCTCAATTGATTAGCGTGTGTGGCTACATAGTCACATGATACCAAAGTTACCTGGCCATCTTGGTCATTTTGACCAAGATCAAGCAGGTTGGATGGGGTCCATGGCTGCTCGTTCTCATCATCCTGATTGACACCATCACTGTTTATCGGATTATGCGGCTCTCCCATCCCAACGATATCAGTCGCTTTTTGTTGCCAATCTGTTCTTCGGCGATGGGGTAACAGGCGAGGATGAGTCATGGATGTGACATGATCGTGGTTAGTTTTGGCTGTAGACAACTACTAATAGCATATGTTCATATATATAATATGTTTAATGCAAAGTCTAATAATAAGTCCACATACAACAAAGTCAAATAATAACATATGTTCACCTAGAACAAATTTATTGTTTGATTGACCACATACAACAAAGTCCACCTACTGTTCTATGAAACTAAGCCTACATCAACTTCCAAATAAGAAAAGCAATGACCATAGCCATAAATAAAAGCATGACATCTTTCCAAGACCAAGGAGCAATTCTCCTAATCTTCACATCTCTGGCGGGTGGCTTCTCTTCAATCTCCAGTGCTAGCGGATGGCCATGGTTTGCATTCATTAGACCACAGTAGGCATGTTGCCCATGGTTTGCAAGGTAGGCCGGATGACTATAGTAGGCCCTCAAAGCTTTAGCTTCTGTGTTGTACTTTTTGTGCAAATTATCAGGGTAGCGATTGACTTGAGCATATCAATCTTCCTAGGTTCGATAAATCCCAGGCATGTGACCAACATTCATCACATACCATGCCATGGTTGCCTATACATTTAAGTAAATTAGGCATGTGGTAAGTGGTAATGGTAACTCACTAAACAAGAGTTATTATTCAAGTTATATGGCAAATCTCTACTAGTGACACTTAATTCGAATCTACACTACTCTTGTTCCTTGTTTACAAATTAGAACCACTGATTTTGCCTTAGTATTCACAAACTTCACATTAGGTTGGTTGCTAAAGCACATGTTCTTCTATTAGACCAGATCCTCAGCAAACATGAGATAATTTAATGTGTGTTCAACATGAACAAATCCTCCAGATAAATTGAAACATATTTGAATAACTATAACCTCACTTGTGTCCCTGTTTAGGTCTGAATTGTTGTGTTGACAAACACAGCACACACCATCCTTTCAAAATTTACTTCTTTAGATTTCTAACATCAGGGAGGCAAACCCTTGTCCATAACCAGCAGTACACGAATAGCCAAGAAACATAATCACATACTATCACTTAATGTAAACATAAGTCAACTTTTTTCTTCTTAGAAGTGAATTGGTAAAAATGTGTTACACAAACGTTCCCCCAAAATAAGTATTACTGGATTCAAGTAAGCAGCAACACTTCTACTGATTCACAACAACACCTCTACTGATTCAAGTAAGCAGCAACACCGTGGGACATTTCATCAGACACATAGCGGGCAGTGAGCCACACACTCATGCGCTCCTGAAGGCCTCAGCGGTGGGAGTGCAGGCGTGGAGGAGGAGGGGCATGGCGGACGTCATGGACGAGGAACGAGGGAACAGACGGTGTGGTGCTTCGGCATGGGGCGGTGGACGGCGTGGGGCGGTGCTCTAGCGTGGGGTGGTGCTCCGGCAGCGCGGGGGGAGGGGCTGGCGCAGGGTTGAAATGAATTTGAATAATTTTAACTCGCGCCTCTTTTGTACCAGTAGCTCATCACTGCCGGTTGTAAGTCTAAACCGACAGTGATGGGGGTACATCACTATCGGATCATTCCCCAAACCGACAGTGATGGGTGTACATCACTGCCGGGTCATTCCCCAAACCGGCAGTGATGTGGTGTAGCAGTTATGTGTTAAGTAGGATAACTTTTCATTTTCTTTTGAATTCCTATGACTGGCTCAATGGTTAACACCCCTCAACTTAGCCCCCGAGACCCGTGTTGGAGTCCCAAGCGGCCCAAAATTTTTTGATCAATTTTATAAATTTTTAATGACTTCGGGAAATGGCTGATCACTGCCGGTTGTAAGTCTAAACCGATAGTGATGGGGTACATCACTGCCGGGTCATTCCCCAAACCGACAGTGATGGGTGTACATCATTGCCGGGTCATTCCCCAAACAGGCAGTGATGTGGTATAGCAGTTATGTGTTAAGTAGGATAACTTTTCATTTTCTTTCAAATTCCTACGACTGGCTCAACGGTTAACACCCCTCAACTTAGCCCCCGAGACTCGTGTTCGAGTCCTAGGCGGCCCAATTTTTTTGGGTTAAAATTTTTAATTTATTAAGAGGCCTAAAGGTCAAAAAGAAAAAAATAAACGTTGGCACACATCCTATACTAGCGTAGCAGTTAAGTCTTTGAACTCTGCAGCCTGAGACCCGAGCTCGAACTCAAGGGCTGGCACATTTTTTTATTTTTTTATATATCACTGCCGATTTCAAAATAAACCGACAGTAATAACCAGCATCACTGTTGGTTTCTTCTCATCAATGCCAGTTTTTTGAAACCGACAGTGATGTTTATATACATTAAAAAATTTCTTTTATATACTGAATAAATAGAAGCATATGTATCCCTATGTTGAAATGGCTTGAAATTTTTTTGGCAAGCTTGTACACCCAAATTAAGACCCCGCATAGGATCTTAGGCTTTTTTGATTAGTTTTTTTTATTTATTATATTTTTCTCTGTGCCGAATGGGACAAAAGAGGGTGAATTTCATCTTGGACCCAATAGATTTTTTCATCCACCTCCACAAAATTCTTATCCCTAGGGCACATTAGAGCATGTGTAAAAGTTTGACATCATTCCGGATCTTTTCGTGGGTAGACTCAGTTCAACCTATAATTAAACGATGTCGTCACGCGGAAATTCAATTAAACCTCAGAAAGTAGCAAACCAACTCCAGAAAATCCCAAACTTGGTGTTTCCTTCACACGTGGCACGTGCGAGCCTGAGAAAAAGTTTGAGACGAATACAACACCAGAATGCCTATGAACCACAAAAACCTTGATAACCTATGTGTATTGTTGTGGTTTGATGAAAAGGCACATGTATCTCTGTGAAGCATGTATACTCCGCCTATGTCATAATGGCTTGAAATTTTTTTGGCAAGCATGTACACCCAAATTAAGACCCCACACAGGATCTGAGGTTTTTTGATCAATTTTTTTTATTTATTATATTTTTTCTGTGCCGAATGAGACAAAAGAGGGTGAATTTCATCTTGGACCCAATAGATTTTTCATTGACCTCCATAAAATTCTTATCCCTAGGGCACATTAGAGCCTATGTAAAAGTTTGGCACCATTCTGGATCTTTTCGTGGGTAGACTCAGTTCAACCTATAATTAAACAGTGTCGTCGCGCGGAAATTCAATTAAACCTCAGAAAGTAGCAAACCATCTCTAGAAAATCTCAAACTAGGTGTTATCTTCACACGTGGCACGTGCAAGCCTAAGAAAAAGTTGGAGACAAATACGACACCAGAATGTATATTTCTAGTTGCCCAACAAATGTTACACGAATTACATGCATGATAATAATTAAACACACAAAGCCATACAAATTAAAATTAGAACCCAATTACACTACGACCTTGAAAACAACCTAATAAATATTAATTACTATCGAAATCACTACCGGGTTTGATCGGGGCCATGCACACTAACATGCCTCTGTAGCCATATATGGTATTTGATGTCATGGATTATGTATCCGCTTGTATCGATGAAGTCCAATGCCCATATGAGTGCACTCTCTCATGCCTCACAATACCGAAAGAATGGTCGGCCATAGATATAACCTACTGAACGACCACTGCCCCTGTTAGTAATTCTTATGCAGTATTGGCATCCTTCTATAGTAAGCTGGCCGAGGTTACCATTGCAGAAGTCCCAATCGTACCCGAGTTGCTCCGTAGCTTGGTCTAGAATGGCCCACAAGCCACATGCAGCATAGGTAAGGTCCTGGAGCGCAATCTGCATGGGGAGAAAAAGGAAAAAAAATAGAGAATGTTATTACAATAATAAACAACAGATAACCATGACTTAGGTATAAGTGACCATTTTACCACATCCACATGGTTGTAGCTCGCAAACCATTCGCTTGCTTGCGGGACGGGGATATCACCAGCATTCAAAGCAAGTGCCTTGAAGTGCGAGAAATCAGGCACATCATAGTAAACACGTCGAAGTGCCTCTAAAACAGATGCGCACGACACTGAATTGGGGCGCTTATCACTTCTGGGCTCTGTCTTTCCATCTCGTGGATATGGTTCCGATGATTTGCACCCCTCAAAGGGATGAAAAAACTAAGTTCACACGTCCATAGCCGACCACTTGCATTAGATGCCGTGTTCTCGACGATGTTCGAGATAAAGAACCAGCTAAGTGTTGTTCACAACCAATCTATTGGGGATATAGTCTACGACATATATGTATACAACAATGATATTAAAACTAATTACACTTATTTGTTAGCATAAAAAAACAAAGATGTTGGAAAATATTTCATACAATAGCTGAAATAGAGAACCGTGGAATGGCCACATTAGGAGCGAATGGCTCATCGCCAGGGTGGAAACCTGGTTCTTGTGGTGGGGAGGTCCGTTGTTCATACCACCTGATCGATTAAAATGCCAAAAAATATGAACATAAAATATATGCACAAAAAATTCTTCCAAGTAAAATGTGGCAACATAATTAAATATAGATCAAATGCAAGGAATAAGAATATATATAAATGTAGATTGCAAAGGAACATGAATATAAAATAGATCAAATGAATATAGATAGAATATTGGAGAAGACAACATATCAATACCATTGAAAAATGCAGGAGCCATGACCAAATCACGTTGAGAGAGAGTGGATTTCTTGAGAGTGAGAGTGAAACGTGAGAAATGAGACCGTGAGAGTTCGTGGGTGGGTTGGATCGATGTATGTGGCAGGCGGTTTGTTTTATATAGGGGGGCATGGACATCACTGCTGGTTTTTAAGTAGAACTGATAGTGAAAGTTAATATCACTGCCGGTTTTTTAAATAGAATCGACAGTGAAAGTTAATATCACTGCCTGTTTGTAAGTAGAACCGACAGTAAGGTGCATATATGTAAATGATATATTTATTTAGATAGTACAGTGGAAAAGTTTTAAACAACAATGATATATTTAGTTAGATAGTAATGAAATACATAAAAATAACAAAAATATTAGAAATAAATTACATATACGATAACAAAGATCTTACACTAAATTACATATACGATAACAAAGACCTATTGCGTACATGTCAATGTTACAATCAAGTGTATCAACACATTATAATGTAACCACCTTAGTAGAATTCTTCTAGCACCAACTAGGGGCAAACAGCAGCCCGAGGTGGTCTACGAGCTATACCGGTTGGAGATGACAAGGTGACATCGATGAATCCGCCTTGTCTGTACATGGTCTTTTTCTAGATGCGCACCACAGCCGATGGCTCTGTGAACCCTCGTGGCATCTCCATCTTCAGCGTTGCTCTATCTTTAGTAGCATTCTTCTAGTACCTCTTATGTGCACCATTTTGATGGACTACGATTGCATAACGATATCTGTGGTTTGTTGTGAGAGGAAAACATTGTATCATGGCTGACAATGGCCTGGCTGAAACCAACATGCATGGAGAGGCTAGCTCCTGGCCAAGGGCCATTTTATAGGGGGCTAGCATTCGTGGTACATTTTGTTTCCTGAACTAAAGTTGTCGGGGTAGGTGGAACAGTTTTTTCTACTGTTGTGGTCAGTGGGAGCACTGTTGGCATGTGAGGAGCATCTACACATCACTATCTATTTTAGTTAAAAACCGATAGTGAATGGGGCCTTTTGTGTCGGTTCGAGCAACCGACTGTGATCAGAACTATCACTCTGCCGGTTTTAAAACCAAAACCGGCAGTGAAGGGCCCTGCCACCATCGCAAGCCTTTAGTAAAAAAAATATAAAAAAATGACTGTCGGTTTGGAGCCTGCCATCGTATGCTATCACTGCTGGTTTTAAAACCAAAGCCGTCAGTGAAGGACCCTACCGCCATCACAGCCCTTTAGTGAAAAAATATAAAAAATCACTGTCTCGCAGTCTTTTTATAAAAATATAAAAAATTCCCGAGCCTAGGATTCAAACTCAGGTCTCGGGGTTCTTAGTTTGGAGCCTTAACCACTACGCTAGAATAGGGATTACATTAGAATTAGTTATTCTTTTCTTTATCCGTCGTAATGCACTACTAAATAATAAATGCAAAATCAAAAAAGTTTGGCCCCAGAGTACAGAGTGCACGGCCTTAACCGCTGAGCTAGGATAGGGAGTTCCGTTAGTTTGTTTTTCTTTATTTATTTATTAATAGAAATAATGCAGTCAGTTTATATTCTAAAATAACACAAAAATTTGTGTCTTGATTATTTAATTCTATGATAATTAATTAATGGTCTATAATTATCAATAATAGTGTTTGTGAACATTATCTCAATATTTGATTACATAGTCAATAATTAAATTATAGAGATGCACACAAAATATAAATTAGATATTCAGTGTGAATTACTGATACAACGTTTGTATAATGATTACATTGTTAACAATAATTCTAACTATCTTTAGGTGCATCAACAATGATAGGTTCGTCACCCCCTCTTGAATGATAGGTAGGGGTACGTTCGCCCTGAATGGAGGCATTTCCTGATAGACTCTGTAGTCTCTTCGTCTGTCACTCCATCAACACCGACAATCTTCCATTTTCCCTTCTAGAACTACTTTTAGCCTTCCTTTTATCTTGTTGTCCTTTGCATAGAAGACTTGCATAACATCTCTTGCCAAGGACGAAGGGGTCATCTCGTATGTGGTCTTAGTGAGATCAACGGTAGTGAACCCTTCGCTGTCAGTGTTGATTTCCTCGAGCTAGACCCACTGGCAGCAAAAAAGAGCTGCCTTCAATGGACCATAGGCTAGTTTCCATATCTCCTCTATGAAACCATAGTATGTCGCCTGCACGTTGCTGTTTTCACTCGTGAGCATCAAAACGAACACCACAATTTTGGTATGTGCTCTTTCCATCTTGCTTTCTTGTGTAAATGTGAATCCATTGATCTTATACCCTTGGTACTTAAGATATGTACTCGAAGGTCCCTTGGCTAAGACATCCCAGTTGATTACCAACTTTATTCCAAGCAAGCGACGTCGCAAACCAGTTGACAAATTCCTCCTTATGTTTTTTATCCAGCCAAGCCTGTGACCTGCTCGGATATAGAGTTTGTAGCGATTGCCTGTGCTCATCAATGTATGGCATCACACCCTCGGCTTGCTGGAGAACAACGAACTGTGCCTATCTGAAAGAAACAGGTCATCTACTATAACAGATTTCTCCCCGATCGTTCCTTGCCAGTAGTCTTCCCTCATGACGAGATTCTGAAACTCCAACCCTTTGATGTCCCAGATAATATGTGTAGAACTCAATGGCCTCCTTCATTGACCATCCTTCAACCATGCCCCCTTCGGCCTGAATCTGTTCCTAACATACCTCCTGAAAACTTTCATCAATCTTTCGGAAGGGAACATTGATGTAGGTACATTGGGCCAAGGGCTCTAATTTGGTCAACAAGATGAATGAGCAGATGCAATGAGATATCAAAGTAAGTCGGCGGGAAATGCATCTCAAGCCTAATGAGAGTTTTGGCTATGTCCCGTTGCAGCTGCTCTAGCGTGGACACATCAATGACCTTTTGAGATCGCATTGAAGAATGAGCAAAGCTTTATGATTGGGGCACGGACCTTTGGGGGGAGGATACCACGCAGGGCAACAGGGAGAGCTGAGTCATAAAGATATGATAGTCATAGGACTTCATAGGGCCATAGTTGAACTTGAGTTCTCTCATGTTCACTAGCCTGTTCGGGTTCGCACAGTAGCCCGTCGGGACTGAGAAATGCCATCCATGATGTCATCAGCTGAGAAATGCCATCGTTATTCTCGGTGTCGTCAGCTTAGGGGTGTTCCTAAACACATTATTAACTGTGGCATAGGTTCCGTATTGACATTGGGTTCCTCGTCAGCATCGTGGAGAATGTTTCTTGCTTGGTTACTCCACTACTAGCAAGGCTTATAGAGTTTGGAATTTGGCTAGTGGTACTCTTGAGGAGGTTCATGATGTGGAGTTTGATGAAACAAATGGTTCCCAAGAGGAAGATGAGAATCTAGATGATGTAAGAGGCACTCAATCAGTCAATGCAATGAAGAACATGGACATTGGTGATATAAGGCCTAGAGAGGTGATTGATGTTGAAGATGACAAGAATCAAGTGCTCTCTAACTCAAATGTGCAAGCTAGTGGTTCTCATAATCAAATTCAAGCAAGAACTAGTGATGACAAAGTGCAAGATCAACAACAAGTGGCTAGTTCATCATATCAACCAAGTGATCTATCAAATGCAAGCAATCAAGTGCAAGTGCTTCAACCAACCAATGTTACAAGAGATCATCCCTTGGACACTATCATTGGTGATATTTCAAGAGGTGTACAAACTAGATCAAGATTGGCTTCATTTTGTGAGCATTTCTCATTTGTATCATCTATTGAACCTAAGAAGATAGATGAAGCTTTGAAGGATGTTGATTGGGTCAATGCTATGCATGAAGAGCTAAACAACTTCACAAGAAACCAAGTATGGGAGTTAGTTGAGAGGCCTAAGGATCATAATGTGATTGGAACCAAGTGGGTCTTTTGGAACAAGCAAGATCAAGATGGGATAGTAATAAGGAACAAAGCAAGATTAGTGGCTCAAGGTTATACTCAAGTTGAAGGTCTTGACTTTGGAGAAACATATGCCCCGGTTGCAAGATTGGAAGCAATTAGGATCTTGTTAGCCTATGCTTGTGTCCACAACATCAAGTTGTACCAAATGGATGTGAAGAGTGCATTTCTCAATGGGTACATCAATGAGCTTGTGTATGTTGAGCAACCTCCCGGTTTTGAAGATGAAAAGAAACCCAACCATGTTTACAAGTTGAGAAAGGCTTTGTATGGATTAAAACAAGCACCTAGAGCATGGTATGAGAGATTGAGGGATTTCATACTCTCTAAGGGATTCAAGATGGGAAAGGTTGACACCACTCTCTTCACCAAGAAGCTTGGAAATGACTTGTTTGTAATGCAAATCTATGTTGATGATATCATATTTGGGTCAACAAATCAAGATTTTTGTGAGGAGTTTGGCAAGATGATGGCAAGTGAGTTTGAGATGTCTATGATTGGAGAGCTTAGTTACTTCCTTGGTCTTCAAATCAAGCAAATGAAGAATGGCACATTTGTGAGTCAAGGCAAGTACATCAAGGACATGCTCAAGAAGTTTGGAATGGATGATAGTAAAGCTATTAGTACACTAATGGGGACAAGTGGAAGCTTGGATAGTGATGCTAGTGGCAACATGGTGGATCAAAAGATGTATCGGTCTATGATTGGAATCCTACTCTATGTGACCGCATCAAGGCCGGATGTGATGCTTAGTATATGCATGTGTGCTAGATTCCAAGCCTTACCAAGAGAAAGTCATTTGAAAGTACTTGAAGCAAACACAAAATATTGGATTGTGGTATCCCAAAGGAGCAAGATTTGAGTTGATTGGATATTCGGACTCCGATTATGCAGGATGCAAAGTTGAGAGAAAGAGCACATTGGGCACATGTCAACTATTGGGAAGATCACTTGTGTTTGCTCATCAAAGAAGCAAAATAGTGTAGCACTTTCAACCGCCGAAGCGGAATACATTTCGGCCGGTAGTTGTTGTGCTCAATTACTTTGGATAAAGGCTACTTTGAGTGACTTTGGAATTAAATGTAAGCAAGTGCCATTGCTATGTGACAATAAGAGTGCCGTAAAGCTCACCAATAACCCGGTTCAACATTCAAGAACAAAGCATATTGATGTCCACCATCATTTCATAAGAGATCACCAACAAAAAGGGGACATTTGCATTGAGAGTGTGGGCACCGAAGATCAACTTGCCGATATCTTCACCAAGCCACTTGATGAAAAGAGGTTTTGCAAGCTAAGGAATTGAACATACTTGACTTCTCCAATATGTGTTGATGCACCCCCTATTATATGACATGCCTCTCCTTCGAGCAAAGCAAGGTAAAGTTGATTGACATGTCATCCATCCATTGCTAAGGACTTGTTTAGTGCATATAGTCATTCCTATCATGTCCTAGGCTCATTCATTAAAATCAAATGAATTTGATGCTTGTATGGTACCACTATTGCTTGTATGCTTGAAATGATCTAGTGTTAGCATATGACATGTTTGTGGGCTTGTAAACCTAGTGCTTGATCTAGAAAATAAGCTACATATGTTTAACTCAACATGGTACAAGATAACCCTTATTTGGAGGTGTGAAGAAGATTGTCCTTGGATCAAACCGAGTTAAATATCTTTTCCAAGTAATCTAGATTGAACCAAATTGGGAAAATGATCCTCATTTCACATGGTTTCACCCCAACCTATCTATAAGTTGATCTCACATTTTGTGCTAATTGTTGACAAAGGGGGAGAAATTCACAAAGATAGTAAGATAGAAGGAGCAAACAAATGAAATGAAATGATATTGACATTGTAAGGGGATCATGACATTACAAGTAGGGGGAGCAAGCTCATAAACTTGTATGTTGCATTTAAATGTGCATTTCATATATTTGCTTGCATGGCACAAGTTCTAAATTTCAATATCTATGCTTGTGTGGTGTATGCTAGTTATATGCTTGAATGGTCAAATGAAAAACTAGCATGCATAGGCTAAAGTAACTAGACATATGTTCATTTTATGGAAACTAGACCCTTGCTTGTAATGTTGATCTCACGGGGTATTCTAGTTTTTGTGTATGTATAGTTACTAATGGTGCTAAGGATGGTATATTGGTGCACTCCGATTGGTATCACGCTTCAAAGGTCCATCTCTTATACCTTAGCATCATATGGTAGAAATTGTCTCCTATATTTCCTATCTAAGCATATGTGCAAGCTACAATCCAAACTCTTAGCATATATGTAGGGGGAGCAATTGCTATCATTTGGAGTTCATGAAACTTGTCCATATTCTTTTACACATGGTAGATATGCTTGGGCAAGCAACGTGGATTCAATTAAATCTCAATTCATATCTTTGTGTAAGGGTTGTCATCAATTACCAAAAACGGGAGATTGAAAGCTCTAGTTTGGTTTTGGTTAATTGATGAAACCCTAAGTGCTAACCTAGTTTATCAAAGTGATTATGAGATAGGTAGCACTACTCCAAGTGATGAAGCAATGGCGAAGATCATGATGATGATGATGGCATGGTGATGATCAAATGCTTGAACTTGAAAAGAAGAAAGAGAAAAACAAAAGGCTCAAGGCAAAGGTATTAATAGTAGGAGCCATTTTGTTTCGATGATCAAGACACTTAGCGAGTGTGATCACATTTAGGTTAGATAGCCATACTATTAAGAGGGGTGAAACTCATATTGAAATGTGGTTATCAAAGTGCCACTAGATGCTCTAACTCATTGCATATGCATCTAGGATCCAGTGGAGTGCTAACACCCTTGAAAGTATTTGTGAAAATATGCTAACGCATGTGCACAAGGTGATACACTTGGTGGTTGGCACATTTGAGCAAGGGTTACAAACTTCACCGGCGGAGTGTCCGCCCATAGAGTGCGGACAGTCCAATGATGCCACCGGCGCCCTATACAGAAAAGACAGGGGTTCACAGAGTGACCGGACGCTGGTGGTGCAGTGACCGGATGCTGGGTTCAGAGTCCGGTCAGTGACAGCAGTAAGCACACGGTCTCGGTCTTGTGACCAGACGCTGGCAGGGTGCGTCCGGTCAGTGCTGACGTACGCTGACGTGAGACGCACAGAGGAAATGTTGAGTGATTGGACGCCGGGTGAGTCCGGTCGAGCATGACCGGACGCGTCTGGTCGTGAAATTTCGCGTTTGGAACCTTACTGGAAACGACCGGACGCTGGGGTCCTGTGTCCGGTCACTTTCTAACTAACGTGTCCGGTCATCACTTGACCGTTGAGATCGGGCGATCGACGTTTGAAGCCGATGACATGTGGCGAGCATTGGGTGATCGGACGCTGGGGTCCTGCGTCCAGTCAAACTGACAGGAGCGTCTGGTCACCCTGTGCTGTGCCCAGTGAAGGGGTACAACGGCTCTATTTTGTGGGGGATTCTATTTAAGCCCCATGGCTGGCTCATGCTCACTCTCTTGGCCATTTGCATTGGCATAGCAACCTTGTGAGCTTAGCCAAAGCCCTCCCACTCATCTCCATCATTGTTTCATCATCATTGTGAGATTGGGAGAGAATCCAAGTGCATTGCTTGGGTGATTTCATCTAGTGGCACTTGACATTCATGTTTCACTACGGGATTCACTTGTTACTCTTGGTGGTTGCCGCCACCTAGACGGCTTGGAGCAGCGAGGATCGTTGAGCGGAGGTTGGTGATTTTCTCCGGCTCCGATCGTGGTGATTGTGAGGGGTCTTCTGCCTTCCCCGGTGGAGATCCAAAAGGTAACTCTAGTGAATTGCTCGTGTCATTGAGTTAGCTCACTTGTGGGTAGGTTCTTGCGGTGTCCAATTGTGTGGCCGAGGTTCGTGCAACACCTCTTAACCATCGAACCACCAAGTGTTGGTCGACACAACGGGGACTAGCGTGCCGGCAAGCACGTGAACCTAGGGAGAAAAATTGGTTGTCTCTTGCCCTTTGGTATTCTCCTAGTGATTGATTTAGTATTCATCTTGTGATTGGTTCACTCCTCTATAAGGCGGTATAATCACCCTACTCACTCATTAATATTCTTGCAAACTAGTTGTGGCAAGCTCTTTAGTGTAATTAGAATTGAGAGCTTGCTTTGTTATTGTAAGTTCATCTAGTGGAGCTCTTTAGAGTAGCAAGATTGAGAACTCTTAGTGAGTAGTAACATTGTAAGTTGTGTGCCTAGTAATCATTGCAACTAGAATTGTTGGACAGGTGGCTTGCAACCGTTGTAGAGCTGGAGCAAGTTTGCATTTCGCTATTTGTCATACTAATCAAATTGCTCTAGTTTATTTGTAGATTTTTAAATAGTCTATTAACCCCCTCTAGCCATATTAGGACCTTTCACCGCTGATGTAGCGAAGCATTGCCCACATTACATAAAACCCACATTCATTGTTTCCCGCCGGCTGTTTTAGGTACTTCCCCTCCTTTTTGACAACCTTAAATGGGACCTGCGTCCCACCGATATGTCTTCTTTGGACATTGAGCAATATTAAAAGGACAAACATTAGAAAGCAGTATGTGTGATTAGAAAATATTATGTTATTAGGATCGCTTACTAATTCAGCACTGCCACCAGTGCATCTAGATGATGAAATGATTTTTTCTTCGAGTCCCACACCTCGATCAGATTTTTGGCAAGATTAACACAAATGAAGACGAAATGGTGGCTACAATCAAAGAATCCTAATTATGGAATAATCTTAACAAAAAAAGAAGCATAAAATTAAAAGCCGTGAACACATACTCGCAGTTGTAGGCTAGAAGTATGTGGGTTTTGTTCTTCATCTTGAATTCGTCGAAAACTGCAATCAATCTCTGTTTCAGGTCTTCCACGTCACATCCATGAAGGCCTAGACATGCTTTCTCATTGACTCGCAAGGGGTCCAAGAAGCCTATGTTATCCCTTTTGCTTTTTGGAATGCAAAATTTTGCTATACACCTACATAAAATCATGGGCAGTGCTCAAAAGTTAACAATTTGTGTCTCAAGAGAGTAGTTAATTGTAATATCATACGTGTAGGGTACTTACATAGTCCACAACGTCAACATTTGTTTATTGAGAGAGCATTTCTGGTATAGCTAGAACAAGCACTCCCACTCGACATCGAACTTCTCTTCTTTAGGATAATGAAAAATATGTGGCGAACAGATAATAACCTCAAAACCAAAGTCCTCCGTCTCTGTTGTTTGAGCCATGCAATATTCATACAACTGGCGCATATATGTTGTTAAATTTTTATACTCGTGATCGGGAACCAAAAGATCGCCCCTTTCATACTTCATCGCTGGTGTTCCTATCCCTTGTACATCATAATAGATGTTCGTGACCTCTTCCATGGTTAATTCGGGGTTGTCTTCGATGAACTTCTGTATCTTCCTTAAATCTTCATTGTGTATTTCATCAGCTCTTGTTGTAGCATACTAATTCTGTGTTTGCCTTTCTAATTCGGACTTCAACAAAAATGGAGGCAGTGAAGCACAGAGATTGAAGAAACTAATACAATCTTCCTTCGAGATGTGTGCTATAAATTTTCCTTCCATCAAGTTTGTAACGCTGCCACTGAACGGCCTTTTTATTTTTTGTTGGTCCACTTTGGGAGCATTTGTGACCGAATCCAAGGACCTTTTCTACGATTGCGCGGATGCCTTTGATCTTGTTTTGGGCTGTGGTGGACAAGGAGGAGGATGACGACGAGAATTCTGTTTTCCTGGGGCTGATGAAGATGGAGGAGGAGGAGGAGTCTTCTCTTTTCTCGGGGCTGATGAAGATGGAGTCGGACGAGGAGGAATAGAAGGAGACCTCTGTCTTCTCGGGGGTGATGGCAATGGATGAGTAGGGGAGTGATCTCTGTTGGGATATGGTGAGTGATCATCGTGGGTGGGCAAAGACTCGCAGTCGCCCTCATCATCAGAGGACAATTGGTGGTCAAGCTTAATGAAGTGCTTGCGCCAGGCCACTGGAGAGCCCTTGTTATGACCAAGTTTTGGCCTATCTTCCGCTACGGGATACTCAATGTGTATCTTGTTATACTTCTTATCAAGTATTCTATCAATGGTGACACGAGCGTACCCTTGTGAAATTGGGCGGCCATTAATGGCCCCGTATCCCACAGGCCACTCCTGGCCAAGCGCCACCTTATCCTTTGTCCATTCTTGATGGATGTACAACTTGACATTGACGGGTTCAGTGATGCCGTTCACTGGATGAGGCACATTCACATCTTCTTCGTCGAGCGGGGTCGATCCGCAGCTGCTGCGACCCCTAAACTATTGGCTAAAGGTAGTAGGAGTAGGGTTTTGTGGTACTCCTGACCCCTTGGACAACAAAATTTGCTGGACTCATGCTTCAACAGTTGCCTCAATCCATGCATCCATTCTTTCTTCCATCTCTTTTAGTTGCCTCAAATACTCTGCCTCCTGATCCGCTCTACCCCTCGAGCGGCTCCGATAAGTGTTAGATTCTTAGGGGAATGCTAGTTTCCAAGGAACAACACCAGCTCCTCTAGTGCGACCAGGGTGCTCCTTAGTTCCGAGTGCTTGGGTGAGCACGTCTTTCTCCCTATTAGAAGTGCGTGTCCCTTGGCTTGCCTCCTCAGTTACCTAGGAGATCCTCTGGATGAGTTCGCTCATGGGTTGATTTGTGGAGCTAAAGCTCCCGTCCTCTGCGTGGCGTACATTCCTCCCCATACAGTATATTACTGATCTTGGCTCCCAATCGGCGGTCTCAACCTGAACGCCTTCCTCAGCAAGGCGATCCATCTTTCGAAGTTCTACTTCAAATTCTGGCATCTTTTTGGCGTAGCCACGAGAGCCGAGATGATGAGGATTTGTCACTTTCTGTGAGTTCTCCTTATTCTTCCTGCTCTGTTCTAAGTACTCCTCAGATAACCTATAATCCTTGAAATCCTACCAGAAGTCCTTCTGCTTGCTAAACCGCCCACCATCAAAATCTGGCTCTTTATTTTGGAGGACAAAATTCTTATACAATGTCCCCTTGAAATTCTTGAAGCATGTCCCCATGATTTCTTTTGCTTTTTTCTTGACTAACTCCTTGTCATACTCCATTGGGAAAGTGAAATACTCTGGGATCTTGATATCCCATATGTAGTCCTTCTCACTTTCGAGAACCCTCCACGGGTCATCATCTTTCCCAATCCACTTCCTGTACCTAATCGGGATGAAGTTCCTAACAAGTAACCCGAGGATAGTCTTGTATTTGGTCAAAGCTATAGACGGTGAGAGTGGATCCCTAAATTCATCGAACTCAGTGATGTGTCAGTGTGCATTCCTACCAACAGGAATCTTTGACATGCCTCGCTTGAATCTGGCCTTCCTGCTACCCGAACCCTCTGGCTCCTCGGCCGGCGGAGGCTCCTGCTGGAGACACCAAGTAAGCTATGACCCTCTCAATTGATTAGCGTGTGTGGCTACATAGTCACATGATACCAAAGTTACCTGGCCATCTTGGTCATTTTGACCAAGATCAAGCAGGTTGGATGGGGTCCATGGCTGCTCGTTCTCATCATCCTGATTGACACCATCACTGTTTATCGGATTATGCGGCTCTCCCATCCCAACGATATCAGTCGCTTTTTGTTGCCAATCTGTTCTTCGGCGATGGGGTAACAGGCGAGGATGAGTCATGGATGTGACATGATCGTGGTTAGTTTTGGCTGTAGACAACTACTAATAGCATATGTTCATATATATAATATGTTTAATGCAAAGTCTAATAATAAGTCCACATACAACAAAGTCAAATAATAACATATGTTCACCTAGAACAAATTTATTGTTTGATTGACCACATACAACAAAGTCCACCTACTGTTCTATGAAACTAAGCCTACATCAACTTCCAAATAAGAAAAGCAATGACCATAGCCATAAATAAAAGCATGACATCTTTCCAAGACCAAGGAGCAATTCTCCTAATCTTCACATCTCTGGCGGGTGGCTTCTCTTCAATCTCCAGTGCTAGCGGATGGCCATGGTTTGCATTCATTAGACCACAGTAGGCATGTTGCCCATGGTTTGCAAGGTAGGCCGGATGACTATAGTAGGCCCTCAAAGCTTTAGCTTCTGTGTTGTACTTTTTGTGCAAATTATCAGGGTAGCGATTGACTTGAGCATATCAATCTTCCTAGGTTCGATAAATCCCAGGCATGTGACCAACATTCATCACATACCATGCCATGGTTGCCTATACATTTAAGTAAATTAGGCATGTGGTAAGTGGTAATGGTAACTCACTAAACAAGAGTTATTATTCAAGTTATATGGCAAATCTCTACTAGTGACACTTAATTCGAATCTACACTACTCTTGTTCCTTGTTTACAAATTAGAACCACTGATTTTGCCTTAGTATTCACAAACTTCACATTAGGTTGGTTGCTAAAGCACATGTTCTTCTATTAGACCAGATCCTCAGCAAACATGAGATAATTTAATGTGTGTTCAACATGAACAAATCCTCCAGATAAATTGAAACATATTTGAATAACTATAACCTCACTTGTGTCCCTGTTTAGGTCTGAATTGTTGTGTTGACAAACACAGCACACACCATCCTTTCAAAATTTACTTCTTTAGATTTCTAACATCAGGGAGGCAAACCCTTGTCCATAACCAGCAGTACACGAATAGCCAAGAAACATAATCACATACTATCACTTAATGTAAACATAAGTCAACTTTTTTCTTCTTAGAAGTGAATTGGTAAAAATGTGTTACACAAACGTTCCCCCAAAATAAGTATTACTGGATTCAAGTAAGCAGCAACACTTCTACTGATTCACAACAACACCTCTACTGATTCAAGTAAGCAGCAACACCGTGGGACATTTCATCAGACACATAGCGGGCAGTGAGCCACACACTCATGCGCTCCTGAAGGCCTCAGCGGTGGGAGTGCAGGCGTGGAGGAGGAGGGGCATGGCGGACGTCATGGACGAGGAACGAGGGAACAGACGGTGTGGTGCTTCGGCATGGGGCGGTGGACGGCGTGGGGCGGTGCTCTAGCGTGGGGTGGTGCTCCGGCAGCGCGGGGGGAGGGGCTGGCGCAGGGTTGAAATGAATTTGAATAATTTTAACTCGCGCCTCTTTTGTACCAGTAGCTCATCACTGCCGGTTGTAAGTCTAAACCGACAGTGATGGGGGTACATCACTATCGGATCATTCCCCAAACCGACAGTGATGGGTGTACATCACTGCCGGGTCATTCCCCAAACCGGCAGTGATGTGGTGTAGCAGTTATGTGTTAAGTAGGATAACTTTTCATTTTCTTTTGAATTCCTATGACTGGCTCAATGGTTAACACCCCTCAACTTAGCCCCCGAGACCCGTGTTGGAGTCCCAAGCGGCCCAAAATTTTTTGATCAATTTTATAAATTTTTAATGACTTCGGGAAATGGCTGATCACTGCCGGTTGTAAGTCTAAACCGATAGTGATGGGGTACATCACTGCCGGGTCATTCCCCAAACCGACAGTGATGGGTGTACATCATTGCCGGGTCATTCCCCAAACAGGCAGTGATGTGGTATAGCAGTTATGTGTTAAGTAGGATAACTTTTCATTTTCTTTCAAATTCCTACGACTGGCTCAACGGTTAACACCCCTCAACTTAGCCCCCGAGACTCGTGTTCGAGTCCTAGGCGGCCCAATTTTTTTGGGTTAAAATTTTTAATTTATTAAGAGGCCTAAAGGTCAAAAAGAAAAAAATAAACGTTGGCACACATCCTATACTAGCGTAGCAGTTAAGTCTTTGAACTCTGCAGCCTGAGACCCGAGCTCGAACTCAAGGGCTGGCACATTTTTTTTATTTTTTTATATATCACTGCCGATTTCAAAATAAACCGACAGTAATAACCAGCATCACTGTTGGTTTCTTCTCATCAATGCCAGTTTTTTGAAACCGACAGTGATGTTTATATACATTAAAAAATTTCTTTTATATACTGAATAAATAGAAGCATATGTATCCCTATGTTGAAATGGCTTGAAATTTTTTTGGCAAGCTTGTACACCCAAATTAAGACCCCGCATAGGATCTTAGGCTTTTTTGATTAGTTTTTTTATTTATTATATTTTTCTCTGTGCCGAATGGGACAAAAGAGGGTGAATTTCATCTTGGACCCAATAGATTTTTTCATCCACCTCCACAAAATTCTTATCCCTAGGGCACATTAGAGCATGTGTAAAAGTTTGACATCATTCCGGATCTTTTCGTGGGTAGACTCAGTTCAACCTATAATTAAACGATGTCGTCACGCGGAAATTCAATTAAACCTCAGAAAGTAGCAAACCAACTCCAGAAAATCCCAAACTTGGTGTTTCCTTCACACGTGGCACGTGCGAGCCTGAGAAAAAGTTTGAGACGAATACAACACCAGAATGCCTATGAACCACAAAAACCTTGATAACCTATGTGTATTGTTGTGGTTTGATGAAAAGGCACATGTATCTCTGTGAAGCATGTATACTCCGCCTATGTCATAATGGCTTGAAATTTTTTTGGCAAGCATGTACACCCAAATTAAGACCCCACACAGGATCTGAGGTTTTTTTGATCAATTTTTTTATTTATTATATTTTTTCTGTGCCGAATGAGACAAAAGAGGGTGAATTTCATCTTGGACCCAATAGATTTTTCATTGACCTCCATAAAATTCTTATCCCTAGGGCACATTAGAGCCTATGTAAAAGTTTGGCACCATTCTGGATCTTTTCGTGGGTAGACTCAGTTCAACCTATAATTAAACAGTGTCGTCGCGCGGAAATTCAATTAAACCTCAGAAAGTAGCAAACCATCTCTAGAAAATCTCAAACTAGGTGTTATCTTCACACGTGGCACGTGCAAGCCTAAGAAAAAGTTGGAGACAAATACGACACCAGAATGTATATTTCTAGTTGCCCAACAAATGTTACACGAATTACATGCATGATAATAATTAAACACACAAAGCCATACAAATTAAAATTAGAACCCAATTAAACTACGACCTTGAAAACAACCTAATAAATATTAATTACTATCGAAATCACTACCGGGTTTGATCGGGCCATGCACACTAACATGCCTCTGTAGCCATATATGGTATTTGATGTCATGGATTATGTATCCGCTTGTATCGATGAAGTCCAATGCCCATATGAGTGCACTCTCTCATGCCTCACAATACCGAAAGAATGGTCGGCCATAGATATAACCTACTGAACGACCACTGCCCCTGTTAGTAATTCTTATGCAGTATTGGCATCCTTCTATAGTAAGCTGGCCGAGGTTACCATTGCAGAAGTCCCAATCGTACCCGAGTTGCTCCGTAGCTTGGTCTAGAATGGCCCACAAGCCACATGCAGCATAGGTAAGGTCCTGGAGCGCAATCTGCATGGGGAGAAAAAGGAAAAAAAATAGAGAATGTTATTACAATAATAAACAACAGATAACCATGACTTAGGTATAAGTGACCATTTTACCACATCCACATGGTTGTAGCTCGCAAACCATTCGCTTGCTTGCGGGACGGGGATATCACCAGCATTCAAAGCAAGTGCCTTGAAGTGCGAGAAATCAGGCACATCATAGTAAACACGTCGAAGTGCCTCTAAACAGATGCGCACGACACTGAATTGGGCGCTTATCACTTCTGGGCTCTGTCTTTCCATCTCGTGGATATGGTTCCGATGATTTGCACCCCTCAAAGGGATGAAAAAACTAAGTTCACACGTCCATAGCCGACCACTTGCATTAGATGCCGTGTTCTCGACGATGTTCGAGATAAAGAACCAGCTAAGTGTTGTTCACAACCAATCTATTGGGGATATAGTCTACGACATATATGTATACAACAATGATATTAAACTAATTACACTTATTTGTTAGCATAAAAAAACAAAAGATGTTGGAAAATATTTCATACAATAGCTGAAATAGAGAACCGTGGAATGGCCACATTAGGAGCGAATGGCTCATCGCCAGGGTGGAAACCTGGTTCTTGTGGTGGGGAGGTCCGTTGTTCATACCACCTGATCGATAAAATGCCAAAAAATATGAACATAAAATATATGCACAAAAAATTCTTCCAAGTAAAATGTGGCAACATAATTAAATATAGATCAAATGCAAGGAATAAGAATATATATAAATGTAGATTGCAAAGGAACATGAATATAAATATAGATCAAATGAATATAGATAGAATATTGGAGAAGACAACATATCAATACCATTGAAAAATGCAGGAGCCATGACCAAATCACGTTGAGAGAGAGTGGATTTCTTGAGAAGTGAGAGTGAAACGTGAGAAATGAGACCGTGAGAGTTCGTGGGTGGGTGGGATCGATGTATGTGGCAGGCGGTTTGTTTTATATAGGGGGGCATGGACATCACTGCTGGTTTTTAAGTAGAACTGATAGTGAAAGTTAATATCACTGCCGGTTTTTAAATAGAATCGACAGTGAAAGTTAATATCACTGCCTGTTTGTAAGTAGAACCGACAGTAAAGGTGCATATATGTAAATGATATATTTATTTAGATAGTACAGTGGAAAAGTTTTAACAACAATGATATATTTAGTTAGATAGTAATGAAATACATAAAAAATAACAAAAATATTAGAAATAAATTACATATACGATAACAAAGATCTTACACTAAAATTACATATACGATAACAAAGACCTATTTGCGTACATGTCAATGTTACAATCAATGTGTATCAACACATTATAATGTAACCACCTTAGTAGAATTCTTCTAGCACCAACTAGGGGCAAACAGCAGCACCGAGGTGGTCTACGAGCTATACCGGTTGGAGATGACAAGGTGACATCGATGAATCCGCCTTGTCTGTACATGGTCTTTTTCTAGATGCGCACCACAGCAGATGGCTCTGTGAACCTCGTGGCATCTCCAATCTTCAGCGTTGCTCTATCTTTAGTAGCATTCTTCTAGTACCTCTTATGTGCACCATTTTGATGGACTACGATGCATAACGATATCTGTGGTTTGTTGTGAGAGGAAAACATTGTATCATGGCTGACAAGGCCTGGCTGAAACCAACATGCATGGAGAGGCTAGCTCCTGGCCAAGGGCCATTTTATAGGGGGCTAGCATTCGTGGTACATTTTTGTTTCTGAACTAAAGTTGTCGGGGTAGGTGGGAACAGTTTTTCTACTGTTGTGGTCAGTGGGAGCACTGTTGGCATGTGAGGAGCATCTACACATCACTATCTATTTTAGTTTAAAAACCGATAGTGAATGGGGCCTTTTGTGTCGGTTCGAGCAACCGACTGTGATAGAACCTATCACTGCCGGTTTTAAAACCAAAACCGGCAGTGAAGGGCCCTGCCACCATCGCAGCCTTTAAGTAAAAAAATATAAAAAAATGACTGTCGGTTTGGAGCCTGCCATCGTAGTGCTATCACTGCTGGTTTTAAAACCAAAGCCGGCAGTGAAGGACCCTACCGCCATCACAGCCCTTTAGTGAAAAAATATAAAAAATCACTGTCTCGCAGTCTTTTTATAAAAAATATAAAAAAATTCCCGAGCCTAGGATTCAAACTCAGGTCTCGGGGTTCTTAGTTTGGAGCCTTAACCACTACGCTAGAATAGGGATTACATTAGAATTAGTTATTCTTTTTCTTTTATCCCGTCGTAATGCACTACTAAATAATAAATGCAAAATCAAAAAAGTTTGGCCCCAGAGTACAGAGTGCACGGCCTTAACCGCTGAGCTAGGATAGGGAGTTCCGTTAGTTTGTTTTTCTTTATTTATTTATTAATAGAAATAATGCAGTCAGTTTATATTCTAAAATAACACAAAAATTTGTGTCTTGATTATTTAATTCTATGATAATTAATTAATGGTCTATAATTATCAAATAATAGTGTTTGTGAACATTATCTCAATATTTGATTACATAGTCAATAATTAAATTATAGAGATGCACACAAAATATAAATTAGATATTCAGTGTGAATTACTGATACAACGTTTGTATAATGATTACATTGTTAACAATAATCTAACTATCTTTAGGTGCATCAACAATGATAGGTTCGTCACCCTCTTGAATGATAGGTAGGGGTACGTTCGCCCTGAATGGAGGCATTTCCTGATAGACTCTGTAGTCTTCTTCGTCTGTCACTCCATCAACACCGACAATCTTCCTTTTCCCTTCTAGAACTACTTTTAGCCTTCCTTTTATCTTGTTGTCCTTTGCATAGAAGACTTGCATAACATCTCTTGCAAGGACGAAGGGGTCATCTCTGTATGTGGTCTTAGTGAGATCAACGGTAGTGAACCCTTCGCTGTCAGTGTTGATTTCCTCGAGCTAGACCCACTGGCAGCAAAAAAGAGCTGCCTTCAATGGACCATAGGCTAGTTTCCATATCTCCTCTATGAAACCATAGTATGTCGCCTGCACGTTGCTGTTTTCATCGTGAGCATCAAAACGAACACCACAATTTTGGTATGTGCTCTTTCCATCTTGCTTTCTTGTGTAAAATGTGAATCCATTGATCTTATACCCTTGGTACTTAAGATATGTACTCGAAGGTCCCTTGGCTAAGACATCCAGTTGATTACCCAACTTTATTCCAAGCAAGCGACGTCGCAACCAGTTGACAAATTCCTCCTTATGTTTTTTATCCAGCCAAGCCTGTGACCTGCTCGGATATAGAGTTTGTAGCGATTGCCTGTGCTCATCAATGTATGGCATCACACCCTCGGCTTGCTGGAGAACAACGAACTGTGCCTATCTGAAAGAAACATGGTCATCTACTATAACAGATTTCTCCCCGATCGTTCCTTTGCCATGTAGTCTTCCCTCATGACGAGATTCTGAAACTCCAACCCTTTTGATGTCCAGATAATATGTGTAGAACTCAATGGCCTCCTTCATTGACCATCCTTCAACCATGCCCCCTTCTGGCCTGAATCTGTTCCTAACATACCTCCTGAAAACTTTCATCAATCTTTCGGAAGGGAACATTTGATGTAGGTACATTGGGCCAAGGGCTCTAATTTGGTCAACAAGATGAATGAGCAGATGCAATGAGATATCAAAGTAAGTCGGCGGGAAATGCATCTCAAGCCTAATGAGAGTTTTGGCTATGTCCCGTTGCAGCTGCTCTAGCGTGGACACATCAATGACCTTTTTGAGATCGCATTGAAGAATGAGCAAAGCTTTATGATTGGGGCACGGACCTTTGGGGGGAGGATACCACGCAGGGCAACAGGGAGCAGCTGAGTCATAAAGATATGATAGTCATAGGACTTCATAGGGCCATAGTTGAACTTGAGTTCTCTCATGTTCACTAGCCTGTTCGGGTTCGCACAGTAGCCCGTCGGGACTGAGAAATGCCATCCATGATGTCATCAGCTGAGAAATGCCATCGTTATTCTCGGTGTCGTCAGCTAGGGTGTTCCTAAACACATTATTAACTGTGGCCATAGGTTCCGTATTGACATTGGGTTCCTCGTCAGCATCGTGGATGGCTACGTCAGGCATGTCCACATCATCATCGTTTTCCTGCAAAACATTCACAACAACCTCACCATGCATAGTCCATATCGTATAGTTTGGCATGAACCCCCTGGTAATCAAGTGCGATCGTATAGACTCAATTTGACGAAAGTTCCTTTGATTCTTGCAATCTTTGCATGGGCAGAAGACAGGGTTCCCATTCCCAGCATGGGCTTTGGCATCGGTGATAAATTGGCTGACGCCATGCATGTACCGCTTGTCCGTTTGAGACAAATGCATCCACTCTCGATCCATTTCTGCACAAAAAAATACTGAGACAATAATTACAAAGAATTAATAAGAAATCAAGCTTCATGAACAACAATTGTAGCTCGAAAGTACAATTTTTGGAAAATATTATTGTACACTAATTATTGAAAAATTGAAATTGGTAGCCCCAGCCCTGTAAATTGAAAATCGTAGTAAAAAATAATTATTGCACAATAATGAAGAACATCTATTCTACTCTACTTCTAAGAACTAATTACAACATCACATACTAACAATGATGATCTTGACCACCATGGAATAATTAGCTAGGAATTTAAATGTGTTCATAGACACAAACCGTTTGGATGATGGATTCACCACAATTTGAGACTTGCACAAATGTCCAAATAGAAAAGTGCTCTCTAGAATGGAGAAAGAACTAGAATGAGAATCAAGCAATGTAGCCATCAAAACGAAGCTAATTAAGCAACAAAATCAAAGGAGTGGATGTTTGTTACTAACCTTAAAGCAAAAAGATCAAGCCATTCTTCAAAATCCAAGCGCTAGCTTCATGGTGAAGAGTAGCCGCAACAATGGAGGGAAGGGCCCAAACGCGCGCCTCTGTTCTCGGGATAAAAGAGAGGAGGAAGAAGAGGACGGCTGTAGCCTTTTTGTGCTATAGGCTTATCACCATCGGTTCTTGGGTAGAACCGACAGTGATAGGGCCAAATCACTGCCGATTTGTGGCTTGAACCGGCAGTGATAAGTGACCGCCAAAACACTGCCCGTTCAAGCCACAAACTGACAGTGATGTGGTGCTTCACTGCCGGTTTTAGCCCAGCCCCAATTATTTTCTCATTTTCAAGCTCATAACCGACAGTGAAGGTACATCACTGCCGGTTCTCACAAATCTGACAGTGATGTCCAAATCTAGCGTAGTGTCAGTACTATTTTTTTTAAAACTCCGAAAACCATTACTCATTACCATTAATGTCATTGGCAGCAAGCCTTCTCGGCATCATATTCATATCAAGGAGGAAGCCTGTATCCCTGTAATGTAAATATTTGCCCCTATCTGGTATATGCTAGCTTGCCGCAGGTATAACGCCACGTTCTCAATCCATTGCCAAATAGACCAAAACCTATGTACGTCAACTAAACTTGATGAGGAGCAACTTTTTTTTGGCTTGTTGCACTGACGCCGGTCGGCATGTAGGTTATTAGAACCACCAATGTTATCTGCAGTGGCATAGCAAGATTTGTAGCTAGTGGTCCATTGTTAATTTTTTTTACTGCTATAACTTGCCGGCGCATAAGTATGTGAAACGCAATAGGATTAATCTAAAGAAGTCATATGATTAAGCTATATGAAGAGGTCATACGAACATCATAAAACAAACGAGTCTACCAATTTGCTTAATGTAGAATTACAGATTACATATATCCATAATAAATATCTGAAGAACAGTATGGCACTATTTTTTTCTTCCTGTCAGGCCTATGCCTTCTAATAGCCATGAATGCGCTGATTATATAATCTCACCTTCACTCAATTGTAAGATCAATAAACGTGATGATCATCCAAAAGTCTAATGCCCATCTTATTTCTCAATGTATTCTTGAAAAAGGTCATTGCAGAAAATATCCTTTCAAGACTTGTGGTAACCACTAGTAGAAGCAATACCAATTTGATAACTAAGCGTAGACCCAATGATAAACTACGCCTCTTTGTTTCAACAAGTTTTACTGAGAGATCAACAAGATTGTTTAGGCTTTTCAACATTTCATCTTTTCTCATGTCATCAATATAGGTTTCATGTTGCAGTTGAAGACTTAGTAAGTTAGATCTTGAAATGTCATTGGGGTAAAATTAAACAAGTCTGTGTATTTGCATCAAAGGAAGCAAAGGTATCGTCTGGACTCAAAGCATCCATACAAGAAAGTGATCCAAATTTTATCAACGATTCCAATATATACTACTCTTCTCAAGTGATAATCATTTGCTTGGTTCTAAACAAACCGTGTTGATCTTCCATATACAACACATAATTCAACATGAAAGGCATGCTTGTTGCAAAATAATGTAACCCTTCGAAGAAATGAAACCCAGCCTTTAGACCTTAGTCATTGCGTGGTCCTTTCCATTCTTCATGAAAGCCACACTTACACCAACCCTTATGTAGTTGTGACATGGCTTATGAAGATCAATATATATGTCAATCAAAGCATGCCCACCTCCACTCCCACACACACACACAACAAATAAACTGTTGGGACTAGCGTCCTGAACAGGGTTGAGAGTAGAAGGCTCCTCGGAGAATGCTGGTTGGAGAAGGACCCTCGGTGAAGGTCGGCAGGAGAAGGTTCCCGGCGGAGGCCGACGGAAGAAGGCTTCCGGCGGTGGTCGGCGGGAGAAGGCTCTAGGCGGAGGTCTGGGGCAAAGGCTACCAGAGGAGGCTAGCGGGAGAAGGCTCCTGGAGAAGGCTGGAGGGAGAAGGCTCCTATAGAAGAGCGGTGGGAGAAGGCTCCCAGAAGAGGCCGACAGGAGAAGGCGCCCGACGGAGGTCCGAAGCAAAGGCTCCCGGTGAAGGCCGGTGGGAGAAGGCTCCCGACGGAGGTCCAGGGCGAAGGCCCAGAACGAGGGTCTCGGATAGGGTGGAGAGGTGGAGGCTTCTTGGTGCGGAGAAGGCCTGTCGATGAAGGCTTGGCCGGAGAAGGCTCCGACGAAGGCTTGGTCGGAGAAGGCTCTGACGAAGGCCTGGTCGGAGAAGGCTGGCAATGAAGGCCTAGCCAGAAAAGGTTCCGACGAAGGCCCAGCCGGAGAAGGCTAGCGATGAAGGCCCTTCCGGAGAAGGCTCTGACGAAGGCCTGGCCGGAGAAGGCTCCGATGAAGGCTTGGCCGGAGAAGGTTGATGACGAAGTCCTGGTCGGAGAAGGCTACGACAAAGGCCTAGCCAGAGAAGGCTCCGACAAAGGCCCGACTGGAGAAGGGCAACAACGAAGGCCGGGCCGAAGAAGGATAGTGCTGAAGGCCTGGTCGGAGAAGGTTCCGATGAAGGCCTGGTCAGAGAAGGTTGGCGACGAAGGCCCGGCCGAAGAAGGCTCTGACAAAGGCCTGGCCAGAGAATTCTCCGACGAAGGCCGAACCGAAGAAGGCTGGCGACGAAGGCTTGGCCAGAGAAGGCTCCTACAAAGGTCCGGCCAGAGAAGGCTAACGACGAAGGTTGGGCCAGAGAAGGCTGGCGACGAAGGCCTGGCCAGAGAAGGCTAGCGACGAAGGCCTAGACAGAGAAGACTGGCGACGAAGGCCTCAACACACAAAGTGGGAGGGTGATACGGCGGCTAGGGTTTGCGAAGAAAAATAGTGGGAGAGGAGAGAGCCCCCCTTGCCCTCATGTTCTTGGCATTATATAGGCAAGCAAAAATTTACAAGCGACCCCTTGGTGGGGGTTGGTTTTACATGCCACTCCAATGACGCTAGTTGGGACTCTTTTAGGGGACTTGGCCCATTTGAGTATGGCATGTCCCAACAGTAGCCCCTCATCTACTAGGTTATGGCTGGCATTACATGACCTAGTAGATGTTCATACTAGAAGAGGCACAACACAACTCGAACCTTGGTTGCGAGGACTATCCTTTGCAAACCTCACGTGCACGCCTCACTAAAAACTCCATCCCAAAAACCCTGTGGGAAAAAAGGGCATGGAGAAAAGAGCACATGCATGATTCCAACCTATACATGTTCTAGTCCTGAGGCGTCTACCTCTGAGTGCCTTGTTCTTCTGGATGTCTTCACCTCTGGATGTCTTCACCTTTGAGCTTTGGCTTCTTTATACGCTTCTATGACATGGTTCGTTGGCTTCGCTTGGTGCAAAGGATTCATCTTTAAGGCCTTCTCCTCCAATATCTTCTCGACGCGAAGGTCTTCGGCTCTGAGGTCTTATCTCTGAGCCTTCTCAGTGTAGAGGTCTTCATCTTCAAGGCCTTCTTGGCATGGAGGTCTTCATGTCCGAGCCTTCTCGGCGTGGAGGTCTTCATCTTCAAGTTGCTGGTCCTCCGACATGTCCCCTAGCCCCTCTTGGCCGGTGCTCATGACCAAATCCTCTGTCTCCCTTGGTGTAGTCGACATAGTCGTAGTAGTGGAAGTAGATGTTTGTACTGGAGTTGCCGATGAGCCCCTCGAGTCGAAGTGGGTGATGAAGGTGTGGTAGACCTTGCCGTTGAAGGAGTTGATGTAGCCCCTCAAGCTTGGCGATGGGAGCAAACCACCGTAGGCGTTGATGTCGAAGGAGTTGACGAAGGCTCTTGAACCATTGTAGTGGGCGAGGATGGTGGCGAAGCCCCTCCTGCCGAATACCCTCCTGCAAAGGTGTTTAGTGGAGTAGATATTGATGTGGACGATGAAGGTGTCGGTGAAGCCCCCTTGTGCCGATATATTGGCGGAGGCGAGTCGTCCTGGTTCACCACAACTATTGGTGAAGACCCTCCTGCAAAGGTGTTTGACGGAGGCAAGGTTGGTGTAGATGCCGAAGTTGTTGGCGGAGGCCCTATTGCAAAGTTGTTTGGAGGAGGCAAGGTTGGTGTAGATGCCGAAGGTGTTGGCGATGGCCCTCCTGCAAAGTTGTTTGGTGAAGGCTCTCCTAGAAAAAGGTGTTTTGGTGGAGGTGATGTTGGTGAAGTCACGGAAAATGGTGGCGAGGCCCGTTGACGAAGGCGATGGATGTAGGCGCTGATGCCATGTGCCGAAGGCCGGAGAAGTCACGTGAAAATGCACCTAAGTTGATCTCCTGCATTTTTCAGGGACTTAGGTTGGGCGTTATTGCTTCATCAAATATCGACTTGCTTGCAAGTCTTTCGACATTCAGAAAGACACTGTCTTTTCTACTTGCTGCAAAAGATGGTTAGTCATTTATATGATACTAAGGGGTGAAGTTTTTGAAGATTTTGAGAGATCGAAGGTCCTGATGCCTGACTGCAGACAGGTCTTTGTCGGATAAAACTTTTTAAAGCTTTTGAGAGTGACGGCCCCGATGCCTGATCATGGATGCATTTATGTAATGCATGTATGTATGTGGTGATGCAAGTGAGTGAATTTGCATGAAAATATTAAAAGGGGTAAACATGTCATACACTCTGCATATAAGAAATAATGCTCTCGAATGAGAGAGTTGTAGTTTTGGATGGCTAGCGAAGGCTGCCATTCAAAAACCTACATGGGTATAGATGTGACTTGTAACATTGAACATAAAAGGATCAGTTTCCTGCAAAGGATAGCTCAGATATAATTTGGTTAATGCATATTATAAAAACCAAAGAAAGAAAAATTGAACAATACAACGTACAAAAAATCGAAGGTTGGGTGGCTATCAAGATTCAATTTTTGATGGAGGTCGCTGACTAGAAGGCTGCTGACAGACAAAGACTGCTGAATGACGGAGGCTGTCAACTGACGAAGGCTGCTGAATAACGAAGGCTGTAACAGACGAAGGCTGCTGAGTGACGAAGGCTGCTGGATGATGAAAGCTGCTGAATGACGAAGGTTGCTGAATGACGAAGGCTGTCAACTGACGAAGACTAATAAGTGACGAAGGCTGTTGACAACCAATGATAGGTGGAGGCCACTGACAAATGATGAAAGTCAATGACTGACGAAGGTCAATACCTGACGAAGGCCGCTGACAATCGATGATAGGTGAAGGCCATTGACAAATGATGAAAGCCAATAACTAACGAAGGCCACTGAATGATGAAGGTTACTGAGAACCAATAATAGGTGAAGGCCACTAACTGATGATGAAAGTCAATAACTGATGAAGGCCAATAGCTGACGAAGGCTGCTAACAACCAATGATAGGTGAAGGCCACTGATAAGTGATAAAAGCCAATAACTGACGAAGGCCAATAGCTGATGAAGGTTGCTGACAACCAATGATAGGTGGAGGCCACTGACAAGTGATGAAAGCCAATAACTGACGAAGGCCGCTAAGAACCGATGATAGATGAATGTCACTGACAAGTGATGAAAGCAAATAACTGACGAAGACCAATAGCTGTCGAAGGCTACTGACAACCAATGATAGGTGGAGGCTACTAACAAATGATGAAAGCCAATGACTGACGAAGGTCGCTGGCTGACGAAGGGTGTTGGCTGATAATAACCCATGATTGATGAATACGACTGACTTACTGACTAATGAAGGTTGCTGAGTGATGAAGGCTGAATTTCACGGGGCTACTACCTAATGTAAATTATGTATCTTGGGATTATAAAAAACGTGCATACAACAAAGGAAATGTACTCTATGGGAGGGCTAGCTTGGGGAGGGAAAGAGATACTTACAGTGGTAGTGATCGGCATGTTAGTAAAAAAGGATTAGACATAAGAAAAAGATAGGTTTTTGAGTTAGCCAGTTAAGGCTAAGCGTGTATAGCCACTCAGGCATGCTTTTAGTGTGGCGAAAGTCACGACAACTTTTTTGGTCACATTGGTGACAAGTTGTATGCAAAGGTTAATTTTTGAAATATTGCCTTGAGAGGCAAAGGTTAGATCAAAACTGTGACGAGGTAAATCACAAGTGCAAAAATTATTAAGGATTATAATCTGGTGAGAAATACTCACTTTTGAGTTGATTTGGTTCCTGCAAGAGGATACTTTCAGTGTGTATAAAGGTTAGTGATTAATATGTGTATATACAATATATGCTTTAGCTATGATTATAAATGCCATGTAGCTTAGTTGAGTGACGAACGTCTCAAACCGATGAGAGCTCCATAAAAACAAAATACGTAAATTAGCTGAATATATGTATGATAGCTTACCTTGGGTTCCAGAAATACCGGAGAGAAATAAAAAAATCGATGCGCGATGACTAGGGATGAAAACGGTCGGAAAACCTCACAATTGTTTTCTACTTCTACATTTGAATACGAAAACGAAAACGAAAACGAAAACGGTAAAGCCGGACATGAAAACGAACACGAACTTACGGAATATCAAAAATTTCGAAAACGAACTAATTCGAGTGGAATTATGTTAAACACGGTCGGTATACGAAAAATCAATACAGAATATTGACCCGTAGGACCAAGTGTATAACAATTAACAAGTAAATAATAATGAACAAGTCATACAACTTTCTTAAAAAGTATCTCCATTCGACACGACGTAAGGAAGATATGATTTTTTTTAGGCAATGAGCGCTCGTACGTGATTAATATATCGCTGAGTTTGTTTAATTATTTTGAACATCTTCAAAACATCAAATGAAAAAACTAAGAACTAGAAAGTTGTAGATCTCGTCGAGAGCTACAATTTTCATATAAAAATCATCTTCATCCGAGATCGTATGAAAAATATATAATTTTTCTAAGGTTGGACTTGTAGTGGGCCAAATTTGGTTTAAACCGAATTTCGAATTCGGGATATTCCGAATTAAAAGTAGAAAAGTAGAAAACGATCGAAAAAACATCTAAACCGTTTTCGTTCCGATTTTGAATTCGGTGTTCTGAATTTCGAACCGAATTCGAATTTATCCGAAAATACGAATTCGATCGAATTAAATGTAGAAAACGATGCGGTTCGGTACGGGATATTTTCGTACCGTTTTCATCCTTAGCGATGACCATGTTGAGAGGACCCTTCGGTTATCCAACAGATGAAAACGAAAGTCCGTGACCCCCACACGCTTGGGCAATTGTGAAGTTGGGCTGGTAGCTTCCTGCGCCCAGCTTCGCGGGCCAGAGCAATTCGACCATGAAAGAGAACTTTGTGGGCTGAGAATCATTCAACCGGGACGGATTGCTTTCGTGAGAAGTCTGCAGCGAAGGCTCTAGATAGGAAACCAGCTTCCAGCATCGAGAGAAATTCAGAGTGAAGTCCGTCTTCGCATCAGCCGAGGTTCCAGATAGAAAACCAGCTTCCACCTTCCAGCTTTTCGAGAAAATACGAGCAGAGGCTGGCTTCACATATGCGAAGGTTCCAGATGAAAAACCAGCATCCGACATCACGGGAAAATCCGAGCGAAGGTCGTCTTCGCACAAGCGAAGGCCTGGCCGAAACCTGCATATGTCAAGGAGAAAAACTTGATGATATTTTAGTTAGCACGTGAAGAAGATGCCTTCGTGGGGGTCCTGGGCTGCGAAACTTTGCTGGCGCCGCTCGAAGTTGTGCTGCTCGATCAGGTTCAAGGTCCGCGTTCCTGCGGCAGCGTCTGTCGTGTGGTGCTGCTTGTTTGTGCCGGCGGCTTCGACGCTGGATGACGCGGTGCCAGCCTACGAGTTTGCGTTCTAGCCAACGGCTTTGCCGAGGATGACGACACTGATAGCTCGGTGTGCCCAAGGCCTTGCCTTGGCCTTCCTCCAGGACGGGAAAGAGAGTGTGGTGAGAACTGCATATGCTCAACCAAAAAACTTGCATTCCTGCTGGTTAATTAGTACAGGAAGAAATATCTCGTACTGAGTTCTAGAGCTCGAACCTTCGTTGCTTTTTAAACTTTGCATATATTTTTTCAACAAAGATGGCCGGTGGCTATGATAACAAAAGCCGAAGGCTACTGTTTTTCATAGTTTTTTTTTTCTTTTTCTTCTTCTTTTAAACAGGAGTGGAACGGTTGAGAGCCTTAGTGACTTTTTTCTAGGGGGCGAAGGCTCATGAACCTTCGTAACATGTTTATTTTGGGAACTAGAGCCGAAGGCTCTAACATTTTTTTAATTATTATTTTATTATATTCTTTTTTTATTGTTATTTTTTAAGAAAAGTTGGCACAGTTTTATCCGAAGGAAATCGCTTCCGCTAGCTATGAAGGTTTATGGATATCATACCTTTGCTCCAAGGATCTTACCTTTCCTTGGGGGGTTCTCATGGGAAAGCCTCCACTCTCTAAAAATTTATTCGTGCCGAGTACGGTGGGCGCCAATGTTGGGACAAGCGTCCCGAACAGGGTTGAGAGTAGAAGGCTCCTTGGAGAATGCTGGTTGGAGAAGGTCCCTCAGTGAAAGTCGGCAGGAGAAGGCTCCCGACGGAGGCCGGCGGGATAAGGCTCCCGGCAGATGTCCGGGGCGAAGGCTCCCGTAGGAGACCGGCGGGAGAAGGCTCCCGGAGAAGACCGGCGGGAGAAGGCTCCCGACAGAGGTCCGGAGCGAAGGCTCCCGGCGAAGGCCGGCGGGAGAAGGCTACCGGAGGAGGCCGGTAGGAGAAGGCTCCCGACGGAGGTCCGGGGCGAAGGCCCGGAATGAGGGTCTCGGACAGGTTGGAGAGGTGGAGGCTTCTCGGTGCGGAGAAGGTCTGCCGACGAAGGCTTGGCCGGAGAAGGCTCCGACGAAGGCCCCGCTGGGGAAGGCTGGCGACGAAGACTTGGCCAGAGAAGGCTAGCGACAAAGGCGTGGCCGGAGAAGGCTCTGACAAAGGCTTGGCCGGAGAAGGCAGACGACGAAGGCCTAGCCAGACAAGGCTGCGACGAAGGCCTGGCCGGAGAAGGCTCCGACGAAGGCCCGGCCGGAGAAGGCTGGTGATGAAGGCCTGGCCGGAGAAGGTTCTGACGAAGGCCCGACCGGAGAAGGCTGGCGACGAAGGCCCGGCCGGAGAAGGCTCTTAGGAAGGCCTGACCAGAGAAGGCTCCAGCGAAGGCCCGGTTGGAGGAGGCTGACGACGAAGGCCTGGCCGGAGAAGGCTGCGACGATGGCCTAGCCGGAGAAGGCTCCGACGAAGGCCCGGTCGCAGAAGGCTGACGACGAAGGCCGGGCCGGAGAAGCCTGGCAACGAAGGCCCGGCCGGAGAAGGCTCCGATGAATGCCCAGCCAGAGAAGGCTGATGACGAAGGCCGGGCCGGAGAAGGCTGGTGACGAAGGCCTGGCCGGAGAAGGTTGGCGACGAAGGCCTCAACACACAAAGAGGGAGGGTGATACGGCGGCTAGGGTTTGCGAAGAAAAATAGTGGTAGAGGAGAGAGCGCCTCTTGCCCTCATGTTCTTGGCATTATACAGGCAAGCGAAAATTTACAAGCGACCCATTGGTGGGGGTTGGTTTTACATGCCACTCCAATGACGCTAATTGGGCCTCTTCTAGGGGACTTGGCCCATATAAGTATGGCATGTCCCAACTTAAACTCGTCAGAGATATTGGAGGATTAACTCAACTCAACTTTCCATTAACTCAAGAGGTGTTTATATAGAAGTACATGGGGATATGAAAGGGTAGAGAATAATGGAAAATAAGGAGACTAGAAACTGATTACACTAACAAGAGACATCGTGCCTCAGAGTAGTGCTTGGATATCCCCAAACAAAACAAAAAACCCTGACATCAAGAGATGACATATAACAGGCGCGTTTATATATGAACATACATATTGTGTTTTGTGGCAAACGTTCTTGCTCCTTTTCTGCAATTGGAGACCAAGCAAGCATAAAGCATCCAATGAGGACTGATGAGCATCAACTGGGTATGGAAGTCATCAGGAGTATACTCTGGAGCAGGTCTATGGTCAGTGGCGGAAACCGGGTGGGGGGGGGGGGGGGGGGGGGGGGGGGGGGGGGGGGGGGGGAGGTAGCAGGGTCCCTGGTCCCCATACCACGGTGACAAACTCTTATACCTCTTAAATAATTTAATACACAATACAACAAATCATCACTTCACTGTTATTCCTGATGTAATATTGTGTTTTTGTTATAAATACTAACTATTTTGTATAAGCATTGAAAAAAATTGTTGAGACATATACTTAAAGTAAATATTTATAGCACTTATAAGTGTCATCATATTATGGCCGGCCCCCCTTAATTAAAATTCCTTCCGCCACTGTGTATGGTAAATAGTATCCCTGCTGATATCCTGTCCACCGGGATGCTGCAATATTGTTTGGGACACTGGAAACACAGAAATGGCGACGTCTACCGCGGCGAGGCACACACCCAACCTCCACTTGGTTCCAATTGCAATGATATGTTCCTGATTTTCTAGATGGGTTGTGTTGAACGTTGCCGCTCATATGTTTACAGTGAACAGTATCCTAGTCACAGCTCTGTTTTGTAATAGTTAATATGATTTTGAGCCATTAATATGGCTTTGAGCCACACAGCACTCAATTATATAGCAGACTACTTACAATGAACAGTTGAGTGCAAGCAACAGTTAACATGGAGATAAACACTGAGGGCAGCACGAGCTAACTTTGACAAATGTTGATGTGCTAGGAAAACAAATTCTAAAAGTTCTCATGAAAGTAAAAAATATCCTGCTATCAATTTAGTAAGCTTCAAGCATCCCTAACAATAATAGGCATTGGACTTGTTCAGTTTTCTATAAAATTACTCACCACTACGATGATGAAAAATCAAATTAAAATAACTCCTTATATCACTTACCAAATTCTGGGTGCTTACATGTATTCCCAGAAATCATATATCTAATTAATCTAGCACACCATTTTTTTGGCTTCTACCATTCCTCTTCTGGGTGTTCGAATTCCAGAGAATTCCTCTTTTGGTCCTTGAATTTTACTCTAGAATTTTACATGCTTCCTTTCCTGACCCTCAATTTTTTTCCTTACTTATTTGCCCTTGGGTTCATGTTTAATGTCTCATTTAGCCTCGGCATTTGTTTTCAATGTTAATAGTATTAAATAGAAGAGGAAATGGCCCCTTTTCTCTTTATGTCTTTTGAAGCCCAAAAATGCATCCCACGTAGCACCTCTCCTTGCTTTTGAGCATATTTAGAGTTTTTAATTTTTATGCTGAGTTTTTGTGTATGGAAGTTTGGGATAAAATCTTAATTTTTTAAGAGTACCATTTTTTGATGTATTCATAATCACATTTTGTGATGTAATAGCATGTATATTTGAATTTGTATGGCAATCCATGCTCCAGCATATAAGTACAGTAGCGTGTAAATTGAAAACAGAATCAATCCAAATTACCAAATATCAAGAGATCTCAAATATGAATGCAGTAGCATGTTACCCTTTCCCTGTAACATAGAAGATTAACCAATCTAATTCACACTACTACAAAAAGCATTTCTAGGGGCGGCTGGTAACCTTTTATAGGGGCGGTTTGCCCAGCCGCCCCTACGTAAGGGTCTCTACAAATCATGCATTTGTAGGGGCGGTTCCAGGCTGCCCCTACAAATCGATTTGTAGGGGCGGCTTGTATTACTAGCCGCCCCCTACAAACAGGTATTTGTAGGGGTGGTTCAATCTAGAACCGCCCCTACAGTACATTTTCCTGCAAAAAAAATCAAATTTACAATTCAAAATCGCGTTGCCGAACGTCCCACGACCAACGTTCCGAACCGCGTTCGCGTTGCCGAACGCCCTGCGACCAACATTCCGAACCGCGTTCGCGTTGCCGAACGCCCCGCGACCAGCGTTCCGAACCGCGTTCGCATTGCCGAACGCCTCGCGACCAGCGTTCGCGTTGCCGAACGCCCCGCGACCACGACTACAAGCACAAGAGTATTCTATAAACTACAATTACAAGTCCAATTCACAAGAATATATACAATACATCATTAAATATATAAATTCCATACACATTGTTATCAACGTCCTAGAGCTAGTCTTTCAGTCTCACGAAGGTGTTGGTACTGAGGATTTGTACCTAACTCAGACTCTCGGTCATGGTAGGCGCCTCTGACGTGTACAATCTGGTCCAATATGAAGTTGCAAAGGTCGCCGATGAGCTCTAAGAGTTGGTCATCCTTGTATGGGTCTCTTTTCATTCCTTTCTCTTCTCTCCACTACAAGAGAACAAGTTTCGGTTTAGTATTTCATACCATTTACGAAGTTTTTATACTACGGGTGAAGAGGTTGAAACTTACCCTTAAGGAGTGTCTCCTGTAGGCACCGGTGTTATACATTATAGAACATATATAGTATCCACAATGTACACTCACAGGCTTCTACTTGGGGCACCGTGTGTTTTGCATATGAAAATGTTAAGTAATGCTTTTAATAGCCATGTAATGGAGTCATGAAGAAGTAAGTTACACTTACCGCACATATTGTTTTTATAGCCAACTTTTCCTTCCTTGCTAGATCATGCCTTCCATGATGATTAGTGACATAGAACCTAAATGCCCTGTTCGAATTATTTTAGCAAATACAACTTGTTAGTATCCAAAAGTGAACATTACAAGTATATATACAAACATATAAGCTAATGAGGATTGTCGATATGTATACGTCTTGAGAATCGATATGAAGTCTTTGTATGTCACCGGGTCCTTATCTAATGAATCAAAGACCCATGCCATGCTCCTCCCGACATCGACGGCTATACAAATCCAGTGGTTGCTGCGTGGATTTAATCATAGAACTAGATAAGCTCTTTTGCATCAAATAAAATATATCAAACAAAGCTTTAAGTATAGAGTTGAGCTTACTCGAAGTTGTATGGTAGCCATATAGTAGAGTGTTGTTGGAGATTTTTGAAAGCCAGGGCAATGTATGCCATAACCTTAAGGGACTCTTCCCTTAGTTTCGCCGTACGGATGTGCTCTTTCTCCCGAAGAGTCTTTGCAGCAGCTAGCTCTTTGGCATCAAGTGTCCACCGTTTAGGGTAATTGAAATTTGTTTGGGCTATAGCTTGAGGGTCCACATACCCGACTTTTACACTTGTCATTTGTTTGACAATGTGCACTTGCATTCTACAAATCACAGCATGGGTTAGTTACAACAAAATTCAAAGATTACATTCATATCATATCAAGAGGACAAGGACTTACAGGCACCACGTGCGAATTAGATTCATCTCCATTTCTCCTAGGTGAAAGCATGTTTGCATGTCATTGAAGTCAAAGACAATTTTCCCGGCTGGGCTTCCAAATGTGCCAGTGGGAAAGCATGCTTGTATGATATTTAGCTTGTTGGGAGAACACGCAAGTACCAATCATGGAACCTTCTCATTCCAAGTGGTAGGCGCTGGATGTCCCGGTTTGGTAGGAAGGGCTTGCCTCTTTCATATGTTTTCGGGCAATCCTTTGACCATTTGATGGCATCAACATTTGGATACTGCTTTGCAATTTGGTGGAGTTTGCTAGTGACAGCCTCCTTAGAACCCCGTGATGGGACTTTTTTAACTTGGTTCTCAGGCTTGAACTGGTCATGGGAATACCACTTGGACACCGACGAGACGTCTTTGATCGGAACATAAACTGGCCTTATGGTGATTGGATGCTTCTTTCAAAGTTCCCATTTAGGCACGTCCTCATCTGCTTATGCTGCAGCTTCTTCAGGAGGCACTCGTTGTTCATGTATCGGCTGTGCTTGTTGAGAAGACTGTGGTATCTCATGATGCACTTGCTCGGTACGAGCTAGAGAAGGTTGTGGCATCTCATCAGGCACATGATCGCTAGGAGGCGGGGAAGAATGTGGCATCTCAGGAATGTGGGGTCACGAGACGGTGAAAATATCTCCCCGACCTCAACAACTCGCTCCAAATTTGGGAGAGGGGTAGGCAGCGAAGAAGCAGTCAATATAATATCCCATTTGTGCTAGAGGATGAACTGCCCCATAACGTCTCCGAGTAACACCAGCCCCTCGGGAGTTGCGTAGTCTATCCTCCACTGCATGAACTCGGGCTTCACTGTATGCACCTCGACCCTAGTGTAGTCTAGAGGTATCTTATTATTGTGGTGTAAGCCACCGGGAGGATGTGCCACACCCGTTGCCACCTCCATCATAGTGTTCTGTCGGCCGCTGAGAAACACCAAGGTGCAACTAGTTGGTTCCCGTATGCGATCGACTGGGGTTGTGGCTACAGTGGAACCTTGGCTGCTAGGAACTTTCAGAGGGCTGCCAACTAATGCCAGTTCTCCCGGCGACATCTCTAATATCCATGGCTCCGTAGACAGTCCTTGCTCCTCCAGCGCCTTCGCAACTAGAGCCTTCACTTGGAGCTCAAGACTAGTCTCCCGGTCTCGGCCATGTTTCTTGTACATGTGCCTGTCCTCTTCGAATCCTTGCTTCCAGGTCGTCCTTTTCCCTAGCCCCCTAGTGCGGCCTGTGTGCTCCTTGTTTATCAAGCCAAGGCTAAGCTCGTCCCTCTCTCTAGAAGGATTGAATGAGCCCTTCTCCTTGTCTTCAGCATATTTCAGTATCCTTGATACCGCCTCATGGGTCTCTGGCTTATCAAACTTAAGATTACTGCTGGATGATTCTGTACTCCTCACATATATCCAGTTCTTTGAGCGTACCTTCAAATTCGTCACATCGATATTCCCAGCAGCTGTGGCCTCTTCGTCCATCTTCCTAAACTGTTCTTCCTTGGTATAGTAGCCACCGGGGCCTAGATGATGGTGGTGTTTGTTCCTCTTCGCTAGCTCGGTGTTACGAGCACTGAGCTCCAATGCCTCCAGTGAAGTCTTCTGAGCCACGAGCTCCTCCCATTGACTAGGAGTTATTTTGCCGAACTCGTTGAAGGGAGTTAACCCCTTTTGGATATACTTCGTGTTGAGCTCCGACCTCCAACGTCAGAATGACTCTCCCATCATCCCGATAGCATTTTTTTTACCAATTCGTGCTTACCCTCCGAAAATCTAAAATTGACCTCCAACTGCCTATCCCATAGTGCATTCTTTGTGTTCTCTAGTACCTCTTTCCAGTTAGGGATTGCTGGGTTCAACTTATCTCTTACTAGGGTGAAAGCTCTAGTTTGGTTTTGGGTGAATTGATGAAACCCTAAGTGCTAACCTAGTTTATCAAGTGATCATGAGATAGGTAGCACACTCCAAGTGATGAAGCAAATGAAGATCATAGCATGATGATGATGATACCATGATGATGATCAAGTGCTTGGACTTGGAAAGAAGAAAGAGAAAAACAAAAAGCTCAAGGCAAAGGTATAAACCATAGGAGCTATTTTATTTTGGTGATCAAGACACTTAGAGAGTGTGATCACATTTAGGATTGATAGCCGTACTATTAAGAGGGGTGAAACTCGTATTGGAGTGCGGTTATCAAAGTGCCACTAGATGCTCTAACTCATTACATATGCATTTAGGATCTAGTGGAGTGCTAACACCCTTGATAATATTTGTGAAAATATGCTAACACATGTGCACAAGGTGTTTGCAGGGTTGAGATGGGTTTGGGTCCCTCTCTCCCTCTCGCCGAGCTTGCTCGGCGGGATTCGGCGCTTTCGGGAAAATGAAATGTCTATTTTCTATTGCGCCGGATGCAAAATTCTTGGTGGTTGGCACATTTGAGCAAGGGTGAAGAAGTTAGAGTTGAAATGGAGTTGGTCGAAATGATGCTGGCGTCGGTCTACTGACCGGACGCTGGGTCACTCAGCGACCGGACGCTGAAAGGCTGTGTCTGGTCGAGCTATTAGACAGCACAGTGGCTAGGGTTGAGCACCGGACGCTGGTCTGCGTCCGGTCAAGGTGGACAGGACGCGTCCGGTCGAAAAAATATGCCTCGGGGAGGTTACTGGAAACGACCGGACGCTGGGGCTTCAGCGTCCGGTCAGTTTTACCGGAGCGTCCGGTCAGCTTCGTAGCCGTTGAAATCTGACGAACAGCGTTTGAAGCTGGTGACGCATGGCGTCCATCGGGCGACCGGACGCTGAGGGCCAGCGTCCGGTCAGTATGACCGGAGCGTCCGGTTAGAGCGCGTTTTGCCCAGTGAAGGGGTATAACGGCTCTATTTGATGGGGGCTCTATTTATAGCCCCATGGCCGGCTCAAGGGAGAACTCTTGCACATTTTCATTGACATAGCAACCTTGTGAGCTTAGCCAAAGCCCTCCCACTCATCTCCATCATTGATCCATCATCATTGTGAGATTTGAGAGAATCCAAGTGCATTGCTTGAGTGATTGCATCTAGTGGCACTTGGTATTCGTGTTGCGCTGCGGATTTCGCTTGTTTCTCTTGGTGGTTGCCACCACCTAGATGGTTGGAGCAGCGGTGGAGGATCGGCACGAGTCGGTGATTGTTCGTGGCCGTCTCCGGTGATTGTGAGGGGAGTTGTACCTTCCCCGGCGGAGCGCCGAAAGGTAACTCTAGTAAATTGCTCGTGTCATTGAGTTACCTCACTTGTGGGTCGGTTCTTGCGGTGTCCAATCGTGTGGACGAGGTTTGTGAAACACCTCTTAGCCGCCGAACCACCAAGTGTTGGTCGACACAACGGGGACGTAGCGTGTTGGCAAGCACGTGAACCTCAGGAGAAAATCGATTGTCTCTCTTTCTTTGGCATTCTCCCGGTGATTGGCTATATATTCATCTTATGATTGGTTCATCCCCTACACGTCGGTATAATCACTCTACTCACTCATTTACATTCTTGCAAACTAGTTGATACAAGCTCTTTAGTGTAATTAGAATTGAGAGCTTGCCTTTTTATTTACATTCATCTAGTTGAGCTCTTTAGAGTAGCAAGTTTGTGTGCCTAAGTATTCATTGCAACTAGAATTGTTGGATAGGTGGCTTGCAACCCTTGTAGAGCTAGAGCAAGTTTGCATTACGCTATTTGTCATACTAATCAAATTGCTCTAGTTGATTTGTAGATTTTTAAATAGGCTATTCACCCCCCCTCTAGCCATATTAGGACCTTTCAAGTGGTATCGGAGCCGTGGTCACCGTTTGATTAAAGGCTTAACAACCTCGGTGTCAAATTATGGCTCAAGTTGTATTCAACCATGTGGGGGGCAAACCACCGTTCTTTGATGGCACATGCTATGGTTATTGGAAGAGAAAAATGAGGATGTATCTTGGTTCAATAAATGATCAAGCATGGGAAGTGACCGAGAATGACTATGCTATCATTGACCCCGATAATCCAACAAATCAAGATAAGATCAACAAGCAATGCAATACAATGGCTCTCAACACCATATACAATGCCATTGATTCCAAGGTGTTTGAGCAAATCAAGGATTGTGATAGAGCAAATGATGTGTGGAAGAGATTGGAGGAAACATATGAGGGCACACCGGCGGTCAAGAGTGCCAAGTTGTATGTCCTCAAGGATAAATTGACAAGCTTCAAGATGAAGGAAGATGAGAGCATTCCAGATATGTTCCATCGATTGCAAGTCATTGTCAACGACTTGAAGGTATTGGGAGAGAAGATCAAGGATGATGATGTCTCCCATCGATTCTTGATGTGCTTACCTCCAAGATTTGAGATGTTAAAATTGCTCATCATAAGAGGAGGATTGAAGGACATTACCCCCAACCAAGTACTAGGTGATGTCATGACACAAGAGACATACCGTGTGGAAAGGGAGGGGGATGACAAGGAGGACAAGAAGGATGAAGATGATAAGAAGAAGAAAAGCATAGCATTCAAAGCTAGTTCATCATCATACAAAAACAAGGGCAAGTCGAAGAAAGAATCAAGTGATGATGAAGATCTAAGTGATATTGATGATGAGGCTATGGCTCTCTTTGTGCGCAAGATGGGCAAGTTCATGAAGAAGAAGGGCTATGGTGCAAGAAAGAGAAGAGATCACACCAAGAAGAAAGAGTATGTGAGAAGATGCTACAATTGCAAGAGCCCCGATCATGTAGTAGCAAATTGTCCATACAATAGTGACAATGATGAGGATGAGAAGAAGAAGCACAACGAGGATAGGAAAGAAAAGAAGGAGAAGAAGGAGAAGAGAATGACCTTCCAAAAGAAGAAGAAGGGTGGAGGCTATGTAGTCACTTGGGATAGTGATGGCTCTTCGGATAATGATAGCTCTAGTGATGATGACAAGAAATCTATCAAGAGAGCACTAGCAAGCATTGCCATCAACAACAAGCCCTTCATCTTCGACACTCCATCGACATGCCTCATGGCAAAACCTACCAAGGTAAAATATGATGTGAGTGATGATGATGAATGTGAAAGTGATGCTTGTAGGAGTGATGATGATGATGATGAGTACTCCAAAGAGGAGCTCATGGACATGTGTGAGCAAGTGCATACTTGCTTTGAGATGAAGAGAAAGGAGTGCAAGGAATTGAACAAGAAAGTCAAAATTCTTGAGCAATCCCATGATGAGCTCGATGCCACTCATGAGAGGCTAATGGAAGCCCATGAGAAGCTTGGCAAAGCTCACTCTAAGCTTGAAAAGGCTCACTCCTCTCTCATTGAGCAAATCAAAGTAGAGGAAGCCAAGAAGGAGCAAGTGATAGTAACATGTGATGTGGGACTAACATGTGATCTTATTAATGAATCTATTCATGAACCCATTATTATTGCTCCTACTAACACTTCTTGTAGCACTACCACTTCCACTCCATCTATAAATGATGCATCACTTATGGTGGAAAATGAGAACCTCAAGAAGGAGGCGAATGAGCTTACTCGTGCTTTAGGCAATGCCTATAGTGGAGATGCCCGCTTGCTAAAGTGCTTGGGTAGCCAAAGATTTTCTCTCAACAAAGAGGGATTAGGCTATACCCCCAAGAAAGGCAAAGCGGCCTTTGTCACTCCCAAAGCTAGCTTTGTGAAGGGCAATGGTCGGTTTTGCAATAGATGCAAGCAAGTTGGGCATATAGAGCAAAATTGCAAGACTAACAAGAACAAGCTACCTAATGTATCCTCAATCAAATTTGATTCTTGTTACATGCTTTATAAGGGTGCCAATGGTGTGAATGCTAAGTTCATTGGTACACCAATTGTGGGCCCAAAGAAGAAGGCCATTTGGTCACCAAAGACCTTGGTGACTAACCTACAAGGACCCAAGCAAGTTTGGGTACCTAAAAAGAATTGATCTTCTTTTGTAGGTAAATTATAAAGCCGGAGGAAGGCATTGGGTGCTTGATAGTGGGTGCACACAACACATGACCGGTGATCCAAGAATGTTCAATTCAATCAATGAAAGCAAGAGCAATGGGATTGATAGTATCACATTTGGTGATAATGGCAAAGGCAAAGTCAAGGGACTTGGTAAGATTGCAATATCCAATGACTTGAGCATTTCAAATGTGCTATTAGTAGAGAGCTTGAACTTCAACCTATTGTCGGTAGCCCAATTGTGTGATCTTGGTTTCAAATGCATATTTGGTGTGGATGATGTAGAGATCATAAGTGTAGATGGCTCAAACTTGATATTCAAAGGATTTAGATATGAGAATCTATACTTAGTTGATTCCAATGCTAGAGAAGCTCAATTGTCAACATGTTTGATCACTAAGTCTAGCATGGGTTGGTTATGGCATAGAAGGCTTGGTCATGTTGGAATGAAACAATTGAACAAATTGATTAAGCATGACTTAGTTAGAGGCTTGAAAGATGTCACATTTGAAAAGGATAAGCTATGTAGTGCATGTCAAGCTGGAAAACAAGTTGGTAATACACATCCTAAGAAGAGCATGATGAGTATATCCAAGGCATTTGAGTTGATGCATATGGATTTGTTTGGACCAACCACATACACTAGCATTGGTGGAAATAAATATGGATTTGTGATTGTGGATGATTTCACTAGATACACATGGGTGTTCTTTCTTGGTGACAAGAGTGATGTGTTTGCAATATTCAAATCACTTGTCAAGGGCATTCACAATGAGTTTGAAACAACCATTAAGAAAGTTAGAAGTGACAATGGGAGTGAATTCAAGAACACTAGAATTGATGAGTTGTGTGATGAATTTGGAATTAGACATCAATTCTCGGCCAAGTATACTCCTCAATCAAATGGGCTAGTTGAAAGAAAGAATAGAACCTTGATTGATATGGCAAGATCAATGTTGAGTGAGTACAATGTGAGTCATTCATTTTGGGCCGAAGCAATCAACACGGCTTGCTATTATAGCAACCGACTCTATTGTCACCCCATGATGGAGAAGACACCCTATGAGCTATTGAATGGAAGAAAGCCCAACATAGCATACTTTCGGGTTTTTGGATGTAAATGCTATATATTGAAGAAAGGCACTAGATTGAGCAAGTTTGAAAAGAAATGTGATGAAGGTTTCTTGCTTGGTTACTCCACTACTAGCAAGGCTTATAGAGTTTGGAATTTGGCTAGTGGTACTCTTGAGGAGGTTCATGATGTGGAATTTGATGAAACAAATGGTTCCCAAGAGGAAGATGAGAATCTAGATGATGTAAGAGGCACTCAATTGGTCAATGCAATGAAGAACATGGACATTGGTGATATAAGGCCTAGAGAGGTGATTGATATTGAAGATGACAAGAATCAAGTGCTCTCTAACTCAAATGTGCAAGCAAGTGGTTCTCATGATCAAATCCAAGCAAGCACTAGTAATGGCAATGTGCAAGATCAACAAATGGCTAGTTCATCATCTCAATCAAGTGATCAATCAAATGCTAGCAATCAAGTGCAAGTGCTTTAACCAACCAATGTTGCAAGAGATTATCCATTGGATACTATCATTGGTGATATTTCAAGAGGTGTGCAAACAAGATCAAGATTGGCTTCATTTTGTGAGCATTTCTCATTTGTGTCATCCATTGAACCAAAGAAGATAGATGAAGCTTTGAAGGATGTTGATTGGGTCAATGCTATGCATGAAGAGCTAAACAACTTCACAAGAAACCAAGTATGGGAGTTAGTTGAGAGGCCTAAGAATCATAATGTGATTGGAACAAAGTGGGTCTTTTGGAACAAGCAAGATCAAGATGGGATAGTAATAAGGAACAAAGCAAGATTAGTGGCTCAAGGTTACACTCAAGTTGAAGGTCTTGACTTTGGAGAAACATATGCCCCGGTTGCAAGATTGGAAGCAATTAGGATCTTGTTAGCCTATGCTTGTGCCCACAACATCAAGCTATATCAAATGGATGTGAAGAGTGCATTTCTCAATGGGTACATCAATGAGTTTGTGTATGTTGAGCAACCTCCCGGTTTTGAAGATGAAAAGAAACCCAACCATGTTTACAAGTTGAGAAAGGCTTTGTATGGATTGAAACAAGCACCTAGAGCATGGTATGAGAGATTGAGGGATTTCCTACTCTCTAAGGGATTTAAGATGGGAAAGGTTGACACCACTCTCTTCACCAAGAGACTTGGAAATGATTTGTTTGTCATGCAAATCTATGTGGATGATATCATATTTGGATCAACAAATCAAGAATTTTGTGAAGAGTTTGGAAAGATGATGGCAAATGAATTTGAGATGTCTATGATTGGAGAACTTAGTTACTTCCTTGGTCTTCAAATCAAGCAAATGAAAAATGGAACATTTGTAAGTCAAGGCAAGTACATAAAGGACATGCTAAAGAAGTTTGGAATGGATGATAGCAAAGCTATTAGTACACCCATGGGGTCAAGTGGAAGCTTGGATAGTGATGCTAGTGGCAACATGGTGGATCAAAAGATGTATCGGTCTATGATTGGAAGCCTACTCTATGTGACCGCATCAAGACCGGATGTGATGTTTAGTGTATGCATGTGTGCTAGATTTCAAGCCTCACCAAGAGAAAGTCATTTGAAGGCAACTAAGAGAATATTGAGGTACTTGAAGCATACACAACATGTTGGATTATGGTATCCCAAAGGAGCAAGATTTGAGTTGATTGGATATTCGGACTCCGATTATACGGGATGCAAAGTTGAGAGAAAGAGCACATCGGGCACATGTCAACTATTTTGAAGATCACTTGTGTCTTGGTCATCCAAGAAGCAAAATAGTGTAGTACTTTCAACCGCCGAAGCGGAGTACATTTCGGCCGGTAGTTGTTGTGCTCAATTACTTTGGATGAAGGCTACCTTGAGTGACTTTGGAATCAAGTTCAAGCAAGTGCCATTGCTATGTGACAATGAAAGTGCCGTCAAGCTCACCAACAACCCGGTTCAACACTCAAGAACAAAGCATATAGATGTCCGTCATCACTTCATAAGAGATCACCAACAAAAAGGGGACATTTGCATAGAGAGTGTGGGCACCGAAGATCAACTTGCCGACATATTCACCAAGCCACTTGATGAGAAGAGGTTTTGCAAGCTAAGGAATGAATTGAACATACTTGACTTCTCCAATATGTGTTGATGCACCCTCCATTATATGACATGCCTCTCCTTCGAGCAAAGCAAGGTAAAAGTTGATTGACATGTCATCCATCCATTGCTAAGGACTTGGTTAGTGCATCTAGTCATTCCTATCATGTCCTAGGTTCATTCATGAAAATCAAATGAATTTGATGCTTGTATGGTTCCACTATTGCTTGTATGTTTGAAATGATCTAGTGGTAGCATATGACATGTTTGTGGGCTTGTAAACCTAGTGTTTGATTTAGAAAATGAGCTATAAGTGTTTAACTCAACATGGTACAAGATAACCCTTATTTGGAGGTGTGAAGAAGCTTGTCCTTGGATCAAACCGAGTTAAATATCTTTTGCAAGTAATCAAGATTGAACCAAATTGGGAAAATGATCCTCATTTCACATGGTTTCACCCCAACCTATCGTTAATTTGAGCTCACCTTTTGTGCTAATTGTTGACAAAGGGGGAGAGAAACAAAGATACGAGCGATAGGGAGAAATAGTGGGGAGAGAAAATATATGACAAAGGAAGGGGGATCAATTAAAATTTTGAGCATACAAATAGGGGGAGCAAGCTCATGAACTTGTATGGTGCATTTGAATGTGCATTTCATATATTTGCTTGCATGGTACAAAGTTTTAAATTTAAATATCCGTGCTTGTGTGATGTATGCTAGTCATAGACTTGAATGATGAAATGAAATACTAGACTCATGATTCTTAATATGAAAACTAGACCCTTATTTATAATGTTGATCTCATGGGGTATTCTAGTTCTTATGTATGTCTAGTTACTAATGGTGCTAAGGATGGTATAATGGTGCACTCCGATTGGTATCACGCTTCAAAGGTCCATCTCTTATACCTTAGCATCATTTGGTACAAAGTGACTCCTATATTTCCTATATAAGCATATGTGCAAGCTTCAATCCAAACTCTTAGCACATATGTAGGGGGAGCAATTGCTACCATTTAGAATTCATGAAACTTGTCCATATCCTTTACACATGGTAAATATGCTTGGGCAAGCAACATGGATTCAAATGAACTTTAATTCATATCCTTGTGAAAGGGTTGTCATCAATTACCAAAAAGGGGGAGATTGAAAGCTCTAGTTTGGTTTTTGGTGAATTGATGAAACCCTAAGTGCTAACCTAGTTTATCAAGTGATCATGAGATAGGTAGCACACTCCAAGTGATGAAGCAAATGAAGATCATAGCATGATGATGATGATACCATGATGATGATCAAGTGCTTGGACTTGGAAAGAAGAAAGAGAAAAACAAAAAGCTCAAGGCAAAGGTATAAACCATAGGAGCTATTTTGTTTTGGTGATCAAGACACTTAGAGAGTGTGATCATATTTAGGATTGATAGCCGTACTATTAAGAGGGGTGAAACTCGTATTGGAGTGCGGTTATCAAAGTGCCACTAGATGCTCTAACTCATTGCATATGCATTTAGGATCTAGTGGAGTGCTAACACCCTTGATAATATTTGTGAAAATATGCTAACACATGTGCACAAGGTGTTTGCAGGGTTGAGATGGGTTTGGGTCCCTCTCTCCCTCTCGCCGAGCTTGCTCAGCAGGATTCGGCGCTTTCGGGAAAATGAAATGTCTATTTTCTATTACGCCGGATGCAAAATTCTTGGTGGTTGGCACATTTGAGCAAGGGTGAAGAAGTTAGAGTTGAAATGGAGTTGGTCGAAATGATGCTGGCGTCGGTCTAGTGACCGGACACTGGGTCACTCAACGACCGGACGCTGAAAGGCTGCGTCCGGTCGAGCTGTCAGATGGCACAGTGGCTAGGGTTGAGCACCGGATGCTGGTCTACGTCCGGTCAAGGTGGACTGGACGCGTCCGGTCGAAAAAATATGCCTCGGGGAGCTTACTGGAAATGACCGGACGCTGGGGCTTCAGCGTCCGGTCAGTTTTATCGGAGCGTCCGGTCAGCTTCGTAGCCGTTGAAATCTGACGAACAGCGTTTGAAGCTGGTGACGCGTGGCGTCCATCGGGCGACCGGACGCTGAGGGCCAGCGTCCGGTCAGTATGACCAGAGCGTCCGGTCAGAGCGCGTTTTGCCCAGTGAAGGGGTATAACGGCTCTATTTGATGGGGGCTCTATTTATAGCCCCATGGCCGGCTCAAGGGAGAACTCTTGCATATTTTCATTGGCATAGCAACCTTGTGAGCTTAGCCAAAGCCCTCCCACTCATCTCCATCATTGATCCATCATCATTGTGAGATTGGGAGAGAATCCAAGTGCATTGCTTGAGTGATTGCATCTAGTGGCACTTGGTATTCGTGTTGCGCTGCGGATTTCGCTTGTTTCTCTTGGTGGTTGCCACCACCTAGATGGTTGGAGCAGCGGTGGAGGATCGGCACGAGTCGATGATTGTTCGTGGCCGTCTCCGGTGATTGTGAGGGGAGTTGTACCTTCCCCGGCGGAGCGCCGAAAGGTAACTCTAGTAAATTGCTCGTGTCATTGAGTTACCTCACTTGTGGGTCGGTTCTTGCGGTGTCCAATCGTGTGGACGAGGTTTGTGAAACACCTCTTAGCCACCGAACCACCAAGTGTTGGTCGACACAACGGGGACGTAGCGTGTTGGCAAGCATGTGAACCTCAGGAGAAAATCGATTGTCTCTCTTTCTTTGGCATTCTCCCGGTGATTGGCTATATATTCATCTTGTGATTGGTTCATCCCCTACACGTCGGTATAATCACTCTACTCACTCATTTACATTCTTGCAAACTAGTTGATACAAGCTCTTTAGTGTAATTAGAATTGAGAGCTTGCCTTTTTATTTACATTCATCTAGTTGAGCTCTTTAGAGTAGCAAGTTTGTGTGCCTAAGTATTCATTGCAACTAGAATTGTTGGATAGGTGGCTTGCAACCCTTGTAGAGCTAGAGCAAGTTTGCATTACGCTATTTGTCATACTAATCAAATTGCTCTAGTTGATTTGTAGATTTTTAAATAGGCTATTCACCCCCCCCTCTAGCCATATTAGGACCTTTCATAGGGCCCCGATCGCATTACGGAATTTTCCTCTTAATTCCTTCGGCTCAAGGATCTCCCCTGGTAGCCCGACCTCCGTTATCACATAGCAAGCCTTATCTGGATATAGATTTCCTTTTCTATCCCCTCATTTCCTCTTGGGCTTGGTAGTCGTGGTTGTGTCTTGAGTTTATGGAGCAGAGGCATCATGATCTGTCTCTGTGGCTGTTGCCTCTGCTCTCCTTTCCTCTACTCCGTATTGTCCAGCGAGATGTCGTGGACATCGACGTCATCTTTTCCGAGTTTCAGGAGGGACCTATATATACGATAGGTCAAAGTGTTAGCAGAGGTAACACAGCCAAAGCTTTAGCAAAATTTACAAGCTAAGGCTTTTTCCCTACCTCCTCGTTCGGGTCAAAAATCCTTGTCCAAATCTTCCTCCGTTGGCCTCCTTCTGGCTTCACATGGGAAAGGATCCTCGAGACTTTCATATCCCTCTTCTGAGTCATCCTCTTCTTCTTCGCCTTCAGCAGCCTCTCCTGCTCTTCCTTTTGCCCCCCTTCCTCCTCGTCACACTGCTCCTGAGTAAGCATCACTTCTAGATCCTTTTCTAACTCGTTATCGAACTGCTCCTGAGTTAGCTGGTCCTCTAGTGCTTGCTCCTCATTGGTTTGTTGCTCATCATGCTCGGGGCATCGGGCTGCACTGTCTGGTGTCCGCGACATTATTTCGCGCTTTGTTCTAATAGATGCAAGAAAGTGTGCTTTAGGTACGCGAGAAGGTATAAGAAATCAAAAAGGGCTATAAACAAAAGTAGTCCTATAAAACAACAATATATCAAAAAAAGAGTAGTAGCAGTGGTAGAGGCCTTAGAAACATGGCAATTATCATTTGATCTTGAACTTGGAGCATCAAGGCATCATAACAGAGAAGAGAGGAGAAGGTAATGTAGGGGCGACTGCTAATGATGCCAAGTTCCTCACAAGTTCTTGATCATCAGCTCATATTCTATATAATGTATGGACTTGGACAATTTCATCATCGGCAAAACAAAGGAGAGGAGAGGAGAGGAGAGGAGAGGAGAGGGGAGATTTGGCAAAAAAACCAACAACTGCTTAGCAAACAAAGTGCAGCAGCTGATGGCAAAAGACAGGACAACAAGTCCTAGGCGAGTCCTGGGAGATTTGGCAAAAAAGCAACAGCAGCCAACAGTTAGTAGCTAGAAGTAGTCACTTAGGAGTAGTAAGTAGAAAGTAGTTGAGTAGAGTAAGTGTAGCAGTAGAGTGGTAGTAGTAGAGTAAGAGCAGCTAGAAGTAGCCACTTAGGAGTAGTAAGTAGAAAGTAGTTGAGTAGAGTAAGTGTAGCAGTAGAGTGGTAGTAGTAGAGTAAGAGCAGCAGCCACTTAGGAGTAGTAGTAGAAGCATCACTGAAAGAAGAGCAGTAGTAGGAGTAGCAAGTACAGGGAGGAGTAATAGGAGTAGTAAGAGGAGTAGTAGGAGGAGGAGTAGTAGTAGCAGCAACAACAACCACTACACACCAGCAGTATATAAGCAAAAAAAAACAGAGAAGGAGTAGTAGTAGGAGCAGGAGGAGTACTAGTAGGAGTAGTGGTAGGAGTAGGAGTAGTAGTAGTAGTAGTAGCAACAGCCACTACACACCAGTAGTATATAAGCAAAAAAACAGAGGAGTAGTAGTAGGAGCAGGAGGAGTACTAGTAGGAGTAGTGGTAGGAGTAGGAGTAGGAGTAGTAGTAGTAAGTAGAAAGCAACAGCAGCCAACAGTTACTAGCTAGAAGTAGCAAGTAGTAGTAGTAAGTATAAAGTAGTAGAGTAGAGTAAGTAGAAAGTAGTAGAGTAGAGAAATCGGATACACTATGTCAGCACTCAGTAACCTAACACTACTCAACAAAAATAATGAGAAGTTGGGATAGATCAATATTGTCGAACCGCATGAAATGAGAATTGAGCTGCGTGTTGGCCAGGGTTATCTTCACGACCCATCGTGAGCTTGTTGATGGACAGATAGCGATAGCAAGAAAAAAAGAACATTGCGTTTGGCAAGGTCTTGTGGAGATGTGGTTATCATATTGTAAGAAAGACAGCGATGCTGAAGGGTGAAGGGAAAAGAAAAACCTTGCATTTGGGAGGGGACCTTTGTTCCAGTTCATTTGTGCATCATTGTAAACCCAATCAAGTTTCTTTTGTGTTGTCATACTACCTTTTAGTGTTCTCACTAGCCCCTGAACAAATAAATCAACTGTAAATCTGCAATTAACTGATATTCTCCGTGATTATTCTCCCTTCTATCTGCTTATACTATAAACTAGTGTGTATGCATGGTTTGCAATTTCTATACCTTCTTCTTAGCACAGATAGATAGAGCTGTCCGTTCTAATAAGCGTTCGTGCAGATCTAGGATTTTCAGTAATTTTGGGGAAAGGTAGAGACGGAGAAGAAAACACACATGACGGGCTGTAACTTATTAGTCATGATGGTGCACTGTTTTGGACTAGTTAGCTCCTTATTAGTCCTTACTAGTTGGAGCATTGGACCACAAATTGGCAGCGGATTTTGACATTTTCAATCACTTCTAATCGGCCAAACAGCTAGGTATAAAGATAAAGATATGTACCAATTCAAATTAAGGTAGCGAAATCAGGCGTCGCTCCTTTCTCTCTCAAGCATCAATCAATTAACTGGACACAACGAACCGAGAGGCTTAACAAGAAGCAAGCGCGATAGATTGCACCAAGATGCATGCATTTGAAACTGAAATGGCCGAGCAGTGCTAAACAATACTGTAAACACATACAGTGCTAAACTGAAATTGGAAATGATTATCTAGTTTCTCATCAAACACTTACAGAGCTTAAGTTATGTGGTTTCAGCTAAACACATAGCCTAAGTTCTAGGGATTGCAACAAATGCAAGCTACCTTTTAGTGATGGTGAGTCATGTTATTTCTGACTAATTTATAAAGGTTTGCATCGCTAAAAGATTTAAAACAAATTTAAATTATACATCAAAAACAGCAGGCTATCACAAACATGACGTGGTTACTGTCGAGACAAACAATAACAAGGCCTACTGGAGGCGTCCTTGTATGCACGCAATAGAGAAGAGGGAGAGAAAGGGTGAGGAAAATGAGCACCTGCCGTCCTTGTAGATCAAGATGTGGCGGGGACTAGTAGAGGCTGGAGACGAGGTGCCGGCGACGCGCACAGGTTGAAGACGGCCGTCAACCACCGATGCGTCGTCGGCGTGCGGGGGTGGGACGCCGGGGGCCGGGCGCGCGACGCCGGGAGCCTACGTCGTCGGCGTGCGGGGGCGGGTGCCGTGGGCCGGGTGCGGGACCGCTGGAGGCTGAAGGTTCCTCACTCGTCGGCGGCGTCGTCGCTCCTCTAGAAACCCTAGGGTGGGTGCACGCGAGGGGGTGCAGGAGGGGGCGAGGGGGCGCGGGTGCGGGGAGATGCGCGGAGATGGGGGCGGGCGCCGGGGGCCGGGTGCGGGACCGCTGGAGGCTGAAGGTTCCTCGCTCGCTGGTGGCGTCACCGCTCCTCTGGAAACCCTAGGGCGGGTGCGCGGGAGGGTGCGGGGGGGGGGGGGGGGCGGGTGCGGGGAGATGCGCGGAGATGGGGCGCGCGGGTGCGGGGAAGGGGCGTGTGACGGCGTCGGCGGGGAAGGGGCGCGGGCCGGCGTCGGCGGGGCAGCCTGACGTCATCGGAGGAGAAGAGAGCGCCCAAATGAAGACGACACCCGTGCGCCCTCTGTTTTATAGACAGGATGATTTGTAGGGGCGGTTCCTGATCCAGCCGCCCCTATAAATGCATTTGTAGGGGCGGTTCCTGATCCAACCGCCCCTAGAAATATATTTTAATTTTTTTAAATTGTTAATTCTGTATTATAAAAACAATTGTGTATATATAAAACAATTGTGACCAAAATAAAAGTAATATAAAAACAATTGTGTATATGCACAAATATAATATTTTGTATTATTCTATATATGAAGAAATATATATATAAACAATTGTACTCAAAACAATATAGAAAACAAAAAAAACAAAAATTAAAAATTTGAATTTTAAAACTTTGACTACAATTTTATGACATTAAATGAAATAAAATGAAAATGTTGTAAACATAAAAGTTGTATAACTCATCAACATGTACAACTTTTATTTTGGTCATCTTGTCATGTGACTTTGTTTGAACGATTCAAATTTTAAAATTCAAACAATTTCAACTTGAAACAATATTTTGAAAGAGTAAATGATTTCAGATGAAAAACTCATTAATACCAAAGTTGTAGAACTCATCAATATGTACAACTTTTATTTTCATCATATTTTCATTTGACCAAATTTGAACAGTTGAAATTTTAAATTTTAATAATTGGCAACTTCAAACAAGATTTTGAAACCTTAAATGATTTCAACAATAAAAGTCGTGAACATAAAAGTTGTTGAAATCCTCACTATCTACAACTTTTATTTTGGTCACTTCTTCATGTGACAAAGTATTAATAAACATTATTCATAAATTCACATATGACTCATAGTTTCATAAACTATACGAGAAACATGTTGATTTATGAACAATGTTTACTATCACTTTGTCAGATGAAGAAATTTTAGGAAAAAAATCATCACATTTGGAGTTAGTATGAGGGAGAAAGACTAGTTACAAATTTTAATCAGAGATTAAAAAGAAAAATCACAGCTGTTCATGATGATCAATGATGAACAAGTGTAATTTCTCTTTTTAATTTGTGGCTGAAACTTGTAACTAGTTTTTCTCCCTCATACTAACTCCAAATATAATAGTTTTTTTCCCTAAAATTTTCTAAAATCATGCTCTATCATTTTAGTCTAGTCATCTATCTTTGTCACTAATTTTGAACAATTCAAATTTTAAATTTCAGAAAATGACAGCTTCAAACCTGATTTTCAAACACTAAATGATTTCAGCTGTAAAGGTGATGAATATAAAAGTTGTATAACTCATCAAGATCTCCTACTTTTATTTTGGTCATTTCTTCATTTTATAAAGTGTTAAGTGATTTCATAAAATTTTAGTAGTAATAGAGTGGATGTCCAAATAGAGTCATCTAGATGTTGCAAAGGGTAGTCTCACACACATGCATAAAATGTAGTCTCACACACATACAAAAATATGTAGTCTTAAACACGTACATAAATATATAGTCTCACATGCATGCATAAATGAAGTCTTACAAACATACACTTACACAAACACTACACGTTCAACAACTAGCTAGCCCACTGTAACGACTTTCCCCTTGACACCTTTTCGTTCCCATGGCATTATATCTTTGGGGAGGTTTTTTTCCACAACACGGATCTTTTTAGGAAAGTCTGTGAATAGCGGCATCTCATCGTAATTATTGTAAGCTTCAACATCGTCCACACCATCAACTCCAATAATGTGTTGTTTTCCGGAGGCAACCACGTGCTTTGTCTTCTTCTTCGGGGGGAGGTTACTTTGTGGGTCAGACATATAGAAAACTTGTGCGACACGTGAAGCGAGCACCCAAGGGTCATCTTGGTAGCCTAGATTCTCGAGGTCTAGGACTCTCAATCCGATCTCATTCAGTTGGTGTTGTTTGATCCAGCGGCATCGAAACAGGGCCACCGTTATATCCCTTCCATAGTCAAGTTCCCATATCTCTTCAATGATGCCAAAGTATTGGATCTTTCACCCCAATCCAACGATAGCCTCTATTCGAACATCGTTGTTTTGGTTCATATATTTACTATCCTTTGCGTGGGTATAGTACGTATACCCATTGATGTCATAAGCATTCCAAGATGTCACTTGTCTCGATGGCCCCTCCGCTAACCTACTAATGGTAATAGAGTCTATGGTTTCTCCAGGCGGTATGTTTTGGTCCTTCAACCATGTAGTTAGTCGTTGCTTGTGTTGTTTCATGACCCAATCATCCGAACGGCTATTTCTCTCCGCCATAATGATAGCCAAGTGTTCATCAATGTATGGTTGCATCTGTTGTGTACTCTGCAAGACACTATAATGCGCCCGACTCACCTCTTTGTAATCATGGTCGATGAACACTTTTTCTACCACTGGTGCCCTTCCCAGCCAGCCTACCCTTGTGATGAGAATCGGGTTTACCTATCCCTTTCTATACTTTTAGGTACTCTTGACAGCACTCGACGGCTTCTTCAGTACTGTAACCCTCTATCATGGAGCCCTCTGGGTATGCTCGATTATGCACATATCGACTTTGAACCGACATGAACCGCTCGTAGGACCACATTTCATGCAAGTAGCAAGGGTCCAACGCCTGTATCTGATGAACCATGTCAATCATGAGATGTGGCATTATATCAAAAAAAGCAGGAGGTAAACACATCTCCAGTTGATTTTGTGTCTCCACCACAAATTCATGTAGGTCACTCAGCTCTTGCTTGCCAATCGTCTTCTGTGAGATCTTCGAAAAGAAGTAGCACATGCGGGTGATGGCCATTTTCAAGAACTCTGGCTTTATATCCCTGATTGCAATAGGTAGAAACACTGTCAGCATCACATGGCAATCGTGAGCCTTGCAGTGTGTTATTGACAAGTCCTTCATCGACACTAGCTTCTTCACATTTGCTGAAAACCTAGCCGGGACTTTGATCCCCCTCAAGAAAGTGCATATAGCTCTCTTCTTGTCTGGTGTTAGGTTGAAGCACGCCGCGGGCAGAGTGTATTTTCCATTAGCCTCAGGTACCGGGTGAAGCTGTGGCATCACGTTTAGGTGCACCATGTCTTTCCGTGCTTTCAGACCATCCTTTGACTTGCCTGTGTCCATCAAGGTAGCAATGAGACTCTCAAAGACATTCTTCTGCACGTGCATAGCATCAATGGCATGGGGACCTCCAAGTCTGGCCAATAAGGCAGATACTGAAAGAAGATCGATTGTTTCTTGAAAGGTACTCCTTCGACAGGAGGTGTGCTTCTATCTCTGTTCGTCCCATTCGGATTCTTCTTTCCACAGACGATGCGTATGTTTTTCACCATTCTGTACACGTGTTCTCCGTTATGACGTCTCTTCGGAGGGGGTTCAATCTCCGGGGCATTGTCATAAAATCTAAAGAACAATTTGCTGCAGTACTTGTGACTTGTCTTTAAGAAGCGTCGGTTCCTTAGGTAAACTATCTTCTTGGATGCATCAAGGTACACCCATGTAGTACCATCCAAGCAAACCAAGCATCCCGTCTTCCCTTTGATCTGTCCAGACAAAGCAAACAACGCGGGGTAATCATTGGTAGTAACAAATATTATTGCTCTACATATGAAGTCCTCCTTTCGGAATGCATCGTACATCTGCTCCCCATGCCTCCATAGCCTCTCCATTTCTTGCATCAAAGGCTCGAGGAACACGTCTATATCAATGCCTGGTTGTTTAGGGCCAGAAATAAGAATAGTGAGGAGAAGGTACTTTCTCTTCTGACACAACCATGTTGGGATGTTGTACATGGTCAAGATCACTGGCCATGTGCTGTGGTCGCTCATCCTCTCATTGAAGGGATTCATTCCATCGGTGCTCAAGCCAAACTGTACATTCCTTGGATCATCGCTGAATTCTTTGTGCTTCTCATCAAACCTTTGCCACTGACTACAATCAGCCGGGTGTGCAATCTTATCATCATCCACCTTGCGCTCATCATCCCACCATGTCATGAGTGCGGCTTCTTTAGGGTTTAGGAAGATACGTCTCAAGCGGTCGGTCACTGGCAGGTACCACATTACCAAGGCAGGAATTCTTCTCTGCTTTGCATCGTTGCCTAATGGAGTGTCCTCTAGGGGCTGAGATTCTTGTACCACCTTTTTTGTACCCTTCTTATTCCTCTTTTTCCCCGTGGAGGCTTCATCCCCACCGTAAAGGTCATTGTTCTTGTACCGGCTGGCCCCACACCGTGGACATTTATCTAGTGACTTGAACAGTGGTTGGGGCATGCATGGATTTTTTCAACCCCCATTGTCAATGGACTTATGACCTTCTTCGCTTGGTATGTGTTGGTGGGAACTGAGTTTGGTTGTGGCAGCACCCATGACAGGAGATGCAATAGATCATTGAAACTACAGTCTGACCAGCCGTACTTAGCCTTCAGGATGAGCAGCTCAAGCACAAAATGTAGCAATGTCCAATGTGTCGGACAACCCTTTTGAACACCATACATAGTCTCCTTCGATACTTTTGTCACCCTTTCCAAAATTTCTAAACCTTTCGGGCTATTTAGTAAAATCTCTGGTCCAAGGGCTCGAATCATGTCCTCCAAATCATCTTCATCCCCGACACGTGCTCTAGCATCATTACTGGCACCACCTTCGTCGTTACCATCCCAACCACTAGCATCACCACCTTGTTTATTGCCAAACTCGAAATCCATTTGTGCATCAAGCTCTGCTGAATATTGGGACAAGGATTCTATGGTTTCATCATCATATTCCTCCTCATCCTCATCATTAACAATAACCGTTTCACCATGATGAATCCACACTGTGTAGTCCTCAACAAATCCTCGCATAATCAAATGTGATCTGATGATAGTCACATCTGTCCATGCCATACGGTTCTTGCAATCTTTACATGGGCAAATAATTGTATCCTTATTCTCTTTCAATGTCGTTGTATACTTCTTTGTGGCTTCAATAAATTTATCCACTTCTTCATGGAAACCTACCTTGAACCTCAACGAACCATACATCCAAGAGTTCCTGTACTCCATCTTTTACAACAACAACAAAACAAACATTAAAGGACTACTTATTCAGATATATATAAAAATGAAACAAATTAATAATTACTTGAGAATAATTGTATATACTTCAGATATATATGAATATAAATCTAATATAATTACATGAAGCATACAAACACACCATGGTAAAGGAAAATTAATTAACGGCCCATTTATCCATAAATAATTAAAATACATATTTATTGATTACAATAAATAATTTCAAAGACAACAATTAGTAACAATTATACTTTATCCAATATCTTTCATACAAACCCTAGTCCAATTTCATCAAACATAAATTTACAAAAACGAAATTAATAAAAAAACCAAACCCTAGATCTAGATCCACATGCACATAAAACATCCATAAAACTAACTAATTGTTCACTAAAATTAAGAAACATGGACCAAATAAGGGTATGATCTTGTTCCCCTCCCTAATTTACCCTAGTATATTTAAAACTTGGGTCTAATTTGCTTCATAAGTAGCTCAAGCACCATAGAAGAGAGAGAAAAAACAAAACTCTAATTGCTCACTAACCAACCATTAAAACTTCAAAAAAAGTATGAAATAGCATTTTCTTACCTTCTACAACCTCTCCACCAAAGGTTTTGAGACCAAAACCTTCCCCCTTAGTAGAGCAATTTTTGGGAGGTGCCCAAGGTCTCCCCACCTTTTTTTCACGGGTTGGAGTGAGTGACCTGAGGAGGAGGAAGGTGCTGCATCTGTTTTATATGGGGGGCATTTGTAGGGGCGACTGGTGATTGAGCCGCCCCTACAAATAGCATTTCCAGGGGCGGCTGGTGATTGAGCCGCCCCTACAAATTAGACCCCATTTGTAGGGGCGGCTCGTAACACCAGCCGCCCCTGCTGTTCCATTTGTAGGGGCGGCTGGTGTTTGGGCACCCGGGCACGTCACTGTAGGGGCGGCTCCATCACCAGCCACCCCTACAAAAAAATCGAACCATTGCTAAAAATCGTTTTTTACGTAGTGTCAATGTACAAAGAATATATTCTAAATACAGATTTCTTTTTCGCCACGGTTGGATACAAAACAACCTCTATGGTCTCGGAGATGATTTCTAGAGGTGGTTGTTGTTTCCAGGCATCCCTTAAAAATGTCGTCCTCTCTTAGAGGCGATAGGTGTATTTCTAGATGCGGTTGGTGTTACATAGCATCTCAACAAATATAGGACATTTCTAAGAGTGGATGGAAACACGTACTGACCAGCCACTACTGGATTCAGGTTCTTTGCCGAGTGCCTAAGGCACTCGGCAAAGGCCAGATTGCACTCGGCAAAGAACACACGCTAAAAAATTGACCGGCAAAGCCCTCTTTGCCGAGTGACTTTTATCGGGCACTCGGCAAAGGCTTTGCCGAGTGCCCCGGGGACACTCGGCAAAGAAAAGCGACCGTCACGGCGCCGGTCCCTTTGACGGTCACTTTGCCGAGTGCCAACCCTGCAGGCACTCGGCAAAGATTTTTTATTTTTTTTAAAAAAAAATCTTTGCCGAGTGCCAACCCTACAGGCACTCGGCAAAGAGTTTTTATTTTTCTTTTACAAAATTTCTTTGCCGAGTGCCAACCTTCAGGCACTCGGCAAAGATTTTTTATTTTTTTTAAATTTCTTTGCCGAGTGCCTTCTGTCCGGCACTCGGCAAAGTTTGAATTTTTTTTTAAATTTCTTTGCCGAGTGCCCTCTGTCCGACACTCGGCAAAGTTTGATTTTTTTTTAAAAAAATTTCTTTGTCGAGTGCCCTCTGTGCGGCACTCGGCAAAGTTTGATTTTTTTTTAAAATTTCTTTGCCGAGTGCCATGGTCATAGCACTCGGCAAAGCTGGAAAAATGGTTTTCTGGACACCCATTTTTCCAGCTTTGCCGAGTGCTGTGACCATTGCACTCGGCAAAGGGGTCCTTTGCTGAGTGCAACACTCGGCAAAGTGACCCAAAACTATAATTTTTATTTTTTTACATTCCATCATGATAAATAAATTCATACAAACATATATCACATATATATCTCATCCATCACATATATATCTCATTCATCACATATATATCTCATCCATCACATATATATCTCATCCATCACATATATATCTCATCCATCACATATATATCTCATCCATCCACACATCCATCCGCACATATCACATCCATCACAATATATATCACATATATAATAATAAGTGCTCAAGTCCATCCAAATAAATCCACAGGTCCATCAAAGTCCACAAGTGCATCACAAGTATATCACAAAGTGAACAACAAATGAAAAAATACAACGTGCACTCATCTCGGCCAAGGCGACTATGGTGAAGGCCCAGCTCCATCATTCGGAGGTGCATGAGGTGGATTATTCGAACCACCGTCAGATAGAGACTACACAAAGGAGAAAAGATTGCATGTGAGACAAGATTATTTGGATAGCTAATCTAGGAAGGTAGAGGCATACAAGCAAAGCACAAGCGAAAGTAAAAAACTTTCATACTCACAGGAGTAGTTGTAGCTGTAGGACACGGAGGCGGAGGTGTAACCAACAGCCCAGGTGGCAGAGAGAAGCCCACACGTTGCCCAAGTCCTTGTAGGAACTTCGTAATGTCCGACAGCCTCTGCGCATGGGCCTGCCGCTCGGCCCGCTCGGCCTCCAGCTGGGTTGCCATCCTCTAGTGCCTGGCCTCTAGCTCCAGACGTTGCCTCATTTCTTGTTCCAGCCGGGCCTGTAATATTTCACTCCAATGTTTCAGTAATGCAAAGCTAATTAAGGTGTGTAAAGATCAATGTGTGACGAGTAAAACAGGAATAACCTCGAGTGCGTCGACCCGGTGCTATGCAGCGGTCGATCATGTGTGAATGGCCAGGCTCTCGCTCGTGCTCCATGCTCGGATCTAGGAGAGAGAGGGAGTAGAGGCCGTGTCGATGACGCCGTCGCCAAGCCAGAACCGCCCATGCTTCTTGCCTTGCCCCGCCCTCATGACGGCCTCTTCATCAAAGTCCTAGGTGCTCGGATCGTGGTATGACCCATGGAGCGACCTCGCCACCTTAGTGTACTCACTGATGCGGGAGTGGACGCTCGGGTTCGTGTATGCCTCGGGCGGGTCCTCCAGGTTGAAGGAGATGTCGGACGTCGCCTTGCCCTTATGGGCCATACACCATGCCTGGAAGTCCGAGCAAGCCTGGCCACTATGTGACGCCGACTGGGAGAAAGACAACACGATGATTAGAAATCAGGCAGAACTGAGCGTCACAATAGATAAATGAATTCACATACCCATGCTTGTTTGTATCCGGCGAGGATGTGGCTGCCTTGATGGTGTGCTGGACCTTGCATCTACAAACGATGGTCCCGGGCATCCCTGTTCATCTTGAGGTACTCCTCCGTGAACCACTTGTCCACCATCATCGCCCAGCACTCGAGATACGCTTGGCACCACCAGGGAATCATCTACACGTCATCAAGTATTGGACATATAAGAAGATCAAATTAAACCAACTTAATCTCAAAACGAATCAATATTGATGTTCTTCATTTACCTCAAGGTACTGCTCCCGGGTCAGCTGCATCTCTCTTGTGTCTTTCTTGGTTTTCCTCTCTCCAAGCTTCGACCCATAGTAGGTTACGATGGCCTGGATGCGCACCTCGTGATGCATGTCGGAGATGAGTTTTTTACAGGCTTTGGTAGTCACCTGCTCTACCCTGGCCTCAAATCCCTCCTCACATCTGTAATAAGTCTGCATACAAAAGCGATGTATCCATTCATTATTTCAAGAAAAGTCCAATGAATGCGACGTATTGAGCAATGTTGTGTGACAAAGACTTACCCAAAGCTCTGCCTTCACCCGCGCCGCCTTGTTGGGGTACTCTGCATCGGTGGCGATGGCGTAGTGGTCAAACGAGTAGGCCGGCTCCGTCTTCGATGCATACGTGACAATGCCGGGGAAGTGTTGCCTGCACAGAAGACCCAGGATGTCGTTGACTAGCTGTGCGTTACCACCCGACACAACCACCCAGTTCCTGCACAAGTGATTAAGAAAAATTATAAGTTTTTTCATCATATCATATGAAGTAGTGGTGATAACATATAAAGTTACTTACTTTTGCCCTTCGGGGCGAATCACTGGGCGTTGGTGAGGAAGCGGAACATGTGGAAGGCTCGCAGGACCTCGCAAGTAGACACTCGAAGAGGAGTCGGAGGAAGCGGAACCCATGCCTGCCGCCTCCAACTCGTCGTCCTCGTGCAGCCCCTCCTCCTCATCCGTCTGCCGAACTAGCTCATCGTCTGACTCGTCCACGGGCGCCACCTCCTCCTCTGGCTCCTCCTCACACGACATGGGAGGAGACGGCCCCCTCCTACGTCTGGCAGTCCTCCTCCTCCTCCTGTCCGATCCCTCCGCCGCCCCTCCGTCTCCTCCTATAGCCAGCGTGGTCTTTGGTATATCAAGTTCACGGACCTATGACGGTCGCCTTTGGTATATCAGATATCACATGTAGAGATGTCCTGATTTGTAAGCATCGTACGTGACAACGTGCACGAAATCTTCTGAATTTTTTATCACAGCCTCCATATATGATATCACGACATCTCAACAAGTTTCATGATTTTCCGACTTCGTTTACTTTTTATAGAATTTAAAAACACTTCGCACGCAAGTTCGCTGTCATGTTTCGTGAACAAGATGTCCGAAATTTCGGATCCGTTCCGTGATACGGCCTCACACTACACTCAGTAACATGACTATCATTTTTTGAATCATTAAATTACATTATTCGTACCACGTGCAGTTCAAAATTATATTTTTTTGAAAAAATTCAAGTAAATGAAATAAAGTAACTAAGTATATCAAAAAGCCATAAAAAATTTGGAGGCCAAAAACAAAAAAAAAACTTTGCTGAGTGCCACGAATCAGGCACTCGACAAAGAGGTTTTGAATTTTTTTAAAAAATTTCCTCTTTGCCGAGTGCCTTCACAGGGCACTTGGCAAAGACATTTAAAAAAAATTAAATCTTTGCCGAGTGCCGTGACAGGGGCACTCGGCAAAGTATTTTTCAAAAAAAAAATTGCCGAGTGCCAGATCTGGGACACTCGGCAAAGAAATTAAAAAAAATTTAAATCTTTGCCGAGTGCCAGATCTGGGACACTCGGCAAAGAATTTTTTTTAAAAAAAAATTAAATCTTTGCCGAGTGCCTAACAGCAGGCACTCGGCAAAGAAGGACGTGGCCGAACACCGTTATGCGGGTCATCCTATGCTGAGTGCCGCGCTTTTGCCGAGAGTCTGGCACTCGACAAAGAACTCTTTGCCGAGTGCAATTCTTTGCCGAGTGCCCGATTTTTGACACTCAGCAAAGAATTTTGCACTCGGCAAAGTCTCTATTTCCAGTAGTGAGCTGTCTCTATTTCCAGTAGTGAGCTCTAGAAATTTACTTTTAGTCTGGACGGTAGTTTGACTCGCCTCTAAAAATAGTTGATTATAACTTTTTTATATTTTTTCAAATGAAATCTTATTAAGATGAACTTTATATAAAAGTTGTCAATCCCAAAGAGATATACAAATCTGAAGTTGACAATTTTTTCATATGAAAATTTTCAGGGTCCAGAAATATGTTTTAAGTTCTCAGATATAGAAATTTATTTTTTTAAACGACGTCAGATAGACATATGCTTTATATCAAAGCTGTAGTGTTCAGTGATATCTATAGTTTCATTGATACTTTTTTCATTTTAAATCATTTAGGGGCAAACATGTTCGAAGGAAGATTAATCAGACAAAAGGATAGCATCATACAATTAATCATAATTGACTCTATACTGTAGTGGTAGGGGAGACTCACATGAGACAAGAATTTAAATTCTAGGAAATGCACACGCAAGAAAGATCACGTGACTTGTGAGTTACGACATGCGGCCATTGTACTTCACTAGCCGGCTTCTCTCAAGATTTTACAACAAAAATTGTTGACAGGACCAACAACAGTAGGGCAAATATGACATTAAAAATAGACCCAGTTTTAAATAAGTAAGGAAAAAATAACTTTTCCTCATGTCAAAGGAAAAGCATGTACCTGTGCATGGGCTATAGATGAAATACAGAAAACTTTTGCCCTGAATTGATTTTGGCATGTACGTGGCATTTTGATCTCATCATGAAAGCCACTTATAATTATAACCACTGCTCTGTACTTGTTACGGTATGGCTCATCAAGATCAATATATGTCGATCATTAAAGCATGCCCCCCACCCCCACCCCCACACCCACAAACAGCATATATATTCAGACATTGTGCCTTGGAGTAGCACTTTATTGGGTATCCCAAAACAAACAAACAAACAAACAAACAAAAATCCTGAAATAAAGAGATGGTATATTGCAGAGGCATTTCTATGAGCCTGTTCTGCTTTGTGTCCAAGTCCATTGTTCTTGCTTCCACAATCAGAGACTGTGCAAGATTTGTGAGTCATCAGGAATAAAATTTTCTCAGTAATTGGCTCCATAAGTACAGCCTCAGTATATTGCTTCATTTATTCCAGTTTCAAGGATTGAGGAAAAAGGTACAGTAGGTGGGACGACTCATGCATCCTATACCCTCCTTGCAGCAATCAACAAACGAACACATGCACAGTATTCCAACTTGGATTGTACAGCTCTGTTCCCTCTTGTTAAGATATTTTCGGTTCTTTTTGTACAGCTATGTTCTCTGGTTAAGAGACTCTGTGTCCTTAACCAGTGACATGGACTTCATTTATGACAAGGAATCGATGCAAGCGGGGGCTAGTGACTGTGTGGTTAGTTCTGGGTCACAGTTGTCTCTACTATAGAAACAATTTTTAGAGATGCTCCTCTTTTTTTTTTCTAGACACAGCTGTAACCACTGGTAGAGAACCGAGCTTTACTCCCGGTGGGGAACCCCCTCTAGTCCCGATTCCCCACCCGGGAGCAAGCATCCAGGACTAAAGGGGGCCTTTAGTCCCGGGTCAGGAACCGGGACTAAAGGAGGACCTTTAGTCCCGGTAGGTAACACCAACCGGGACTAAAGGTGCCTCCTGACATGCCACGATGGCCGGCACCTTTAGTCCCGGTTGGTAATACGAACCGAGACTAAAGGTTTTTTTCTTTTTTCTTTTCTTTTCATTTTTTTGTTTTCTTTTCAAAATAGGTTTTCGAAGTCATATTGTACGCTGCTAATTATACATTTATACGCGCATATAGTATGTTTTGGTTCAAGCACAATGAACGTATTAAATCACACAATTCAAGCATAGAAATATATATATATATATATATATATATATATATATATATATATATATATATATATATATATATATATATATATATATATGAATGCATGCATCATATATATATTTACATGCATGCATGCATATGTGTATTTTACATTATATTATTTCATGTGCATATATTACAAAAGATTGCATTACAGTTGTTGTGACATAACAAGTTTCTCTCATCCTCTAGCTTGGCTTCAATGGCAGTGTTGGGTCGAAGTAGAACTCGCCCTTGGAATCGATGACCTGCTCATTAAAAAATCCGGCTATAGACTCTTGAATTGCTTTGATTTGGTCTTGCCGTATGACCTTTTCCTCCAACCATCGAGTCTACAGGTTTGAATTAAAGGAAAATAAATTAATATATGTACATATATATATATATAAAGACATAGTAACACAATCAATAATAATAATTAAATGAATATATAGTGTATTTTTAACGTACTTTGAGTCTCTCTGTAGGAGTTCTTTGGGAGAGCACCTTGATAAACTTGCAAACATAGTAACCACAGTGGTTGTTCCCCTGTTCCTGCCTTAGACACCACTTTACGAGAAAAAGATTTGTCATCCAATCTGGTGATCCGGTGAAAGCTATATGTTTAATTAATAAAGATGATGCGATTCAGGGGACTTACTTTCAAAGGGATTACATTCAGTGGCGCTTTGCATTTTTCCATGTGTTGCTTCTCAATAAAGGTTTTCCAAACACTGCCCAATAAAAAATTTGCCACGTCATCAGATATAGTTAATCATCATGTTTGTGTGTATATATAGTTGCTAGAGATCCCGAAATTACCTCTGGATAATATCTATCATATCTTGGTAGTCTTGTTGTGGTTTTCTCATCGAGTCATAGATTATCAAGTGACTTTTCACCAGATCGATGTCCATCAATATCCAGTGATTGCTGCATGTGTTTATAGGATATAACGCATAACACTCATTAATTAACTAGAATCAACATATGAGCCATTAAGGATATGATCGACATGATTAACACTCACTTGAAGTTATAGGGAAAGAGTATATCCTTCTTGTGGCGTTGGTTCACTAAGAAGTTCATGAGGTTACTCTCTGACTCAGACTTCCAATTAGTCTTTGGAGTAATTGGGTCTTCGAATACTATATGGGGATCAACAAAACCAATTTCATTGCAGCCTTCCTTTCTGAGCTCTGTCATTATAAATCTGCATATATATAGTACTTGTTAGGATAATTTATATGCATATACACACATATGATGAGTTTAATAATAGATCGAAAGAATTATTACTTACAGGCAATAGCAGCTAATGATAACTTTGTCCAGAGAGGTCAGGTGCATAGTTGATGAAATTCTGCAAAGTCAACATACATAACATCATCGCCACGGAACCAATGTTCGTCTCTAATTCTGACACCAACGCAGAAGTCTCCACTGGTAGACGCCTGCATGTACCACTTGTTTAGCAGGTACATTTGCGTCCCCAGATCAGATAAGGCTTGAGGGTTGTATAGACTCTGGCCTAGTACAATTTTTTTCTTCCAAATATCAACCTTCGCCGCACTCTCAATGTTTCCATCACCAAACATCTGGTAAAGGTCGAGACCAGTCTCATCAAGAAATTCACCAAGGTGATCCAAATTGACATCCGGAGGTATGTTTGCCTGATGCATTAATCCTAAATTCGAACCATATTCATTACCAACAACTAGCGGGGGGATTGATTGGTGCGCTTGTTGTCCGAGTTGGGCAATGCCTTTCCCTGCCCGCTTCTTTTTCTGTGCCGCCTCAATTGACTTGGTGAGAGTGCGGTCATAGTCTGATAACGTTGATTTGGACGGCTTACGAGATTCCCGCTGTTGTTGCTGGTAAGAAGTCACCTTTTTTCTTAGAATATCTGGAGCTACGAAGAAGTACGGTTTCTCTGGGTTTCTCCTTGCTTCTTGATTCATTTTAAGTTTGTCATAGAATCTAGACATGTCTTTTTTATATGCATCAGTTCCTTCTTCCTTCTCTTCAGATATTATTTTGGGAATAGCCCTTGGTTTCACGGTGGCTTTCTTTGCAGGCGGGGACTGGTTCTTCGTTTGAGGGGTTGGCCTCTTGCTAGGCTTCTTGGTAGGCGGGGGCGGGGGAGGCGTTGGAGACCTCCTTGGAGGTGTTGGCAGCGGCGTTGGAGACCTCCTTGGAGGTGGCGGCTGCGGCGTTGGAGACCTCCTTGGAGATGGTGTAGATGCAGCCTCGTCTTCCAACATAATGTCATCGTACAGAGCACTATGATGATCTGGCGATTGAACAATTGGATTTAGGTTGGGGGAGGATCTGCTACAAAAAAAAGGAATGACATATTATTATGAGCAGATTGTTAATTATTTAAGCCAATACAAATTAATGATGTAGTGTTTTCATCCGCACGTACCTATGGTGAGGTAGTTCAGGAGGAGGTGGAGCCGACATCCCTGGAATGATGATGTAGCGCTTGCGCCATAGAATGAATGTCTTCTCCGCTTCTCCTAGAGTCTTCTCGCCATCACCTCCAGGAATGTCAAGAGGCAAATCACTAAAACCTTTTTCAGCTTTATCTACCAAGATGGTAGCATATCCTTCTTGGATTATATTCCCATGAATCCTTGGTGTCTTGGTTCGGTCGATAGGATTAACAAGACCGATAGCCACCTTGATGGTAGAATTCTCCTTCGGAATGTGTAGCTCACACGTTGTACAAGGTTCAGTGACGTCATCCATAGGGAAGCGCAGTCCTGTGTCCCCTTGATTTGGTATCTCCGTGGAAGCGCAGCTGCTTTTCAACTGAACAGATTGGCTAATGTTGATTTCTGGCTCTGATGCCTGCTTACTTGCACTCACTGCTATTTGCACTTGCCTTCTGATTTCCTCCTGCATTCTCGCTTCAAGGTTTTTTTCCCGCTCCTGTGCTTCACGCACCGCTTCCTCCAATCTCTGGAGCCGCTCTGCCTCTTCTTCCTTCTTTCTCTGGCGACTTCTGTAAGAAGGTCTGTCCTGAGGGAATCCATGCTCCCACGAGACACTTCCTTTGCCTCTAGTTCGGCCACCATGTTCAACAGTCCCGATGGCGTATGTCAGCTCATCCTTCTCTCTGTTGGGCCTGAACGCACCACTAGCAGTAGCTCTCTGAGCATAAAACAATCTTTCTGCTGCTTCTTGCAGTCTTGCGCCATAAACGCACTTCCCTGTCTCCTGGTCTAGTGTTCCCCCATGACCGAAAAACCAATTCTTTGCATGTTCTCCCCACTCGAGTGATTCTGGTCTGATATCCTTGGCAAGAAGGTCTGCTTCCATTTTGTTCCACTTCTTAATGGCAGTTGGGTAGCCACCTGATCCCAAGGTATGGTGGTATGTCTTCTGTTGGGCATTACGTTGGTTCTTTATCACCCGACTCACACCCTCTTCCGAAGTCTTGTACTGTACAAACTCATCCCAATAGGGCCTCTGCTTTGAGATCGGGCCTGGGACAGTAAAATCTGGTGCTATGTTCTTCTTGACATACGTCGTGTATAGGTGTTTCTTCCAAGTCTGAAACTGGGTGGCCATCTTCTTCATTGCCCAATCCCTAACTCGCTCCTTCAATTCATCACCATCTATTATATCATCATAACCATCTGTTTGGAGCGTGAAATGTACCAAGACATCATTCCAAATTAACGCCTTGTCACGATCGGAGACAAAACTGATATGAGGAGCATTGGTCTTCTTCTTCCATTCACGGGTACTAATCGGGAGCCGGTCCCGTACAAGGTAACCACAGTGGTGCACAAATTTCATTTTATTCGCCCCCCCCCCCGGTTCTCCTGTATCCACATTGAACTCCGAGATGATGAAGCGGCCCTCCAATGGCTTTTTGGGACCTCGAACATTTTTACTCTTCGTTGTAGTTGTTGATGTCGATCCAGAGGGCTACAAAACATAAACATTATTTTTAATGTCATGAGCACACATAAAGACATATGATAATATATATAGCTAATAATAAAAAATATATACTTGGCCAATCTGTTGTTGCTCATTTTGTTCAAGAGCTAAGTACTGACTCCCGTCATCTGCATCCTCTTGCACGTTATTTTTAGCACCATCATCGCCGGCAACTTGAGTGCCAGTGTTGATCAAATTCATCATCAACTCCTCCTCATCCATGTTTCTCGGGTCGGCCATCTAGCTTCAAAAAACAAAACCAATATATAGTACATCAACAGCGCGGTTCGCCCTGGTGTGATTATTTAGCATTAACGATAACGATAATACGAATGTTGATCAACTAGGCCACGAGAAAGGGCGGTGTGACAAGAGTGGTGGTGCTCCACTCCGCCGTATATATGTCTGTACACATGGGTGAACGAGGGCGGCGGTGCTCCGCCGTATACATAGAAACGCATGGATGAACGAGGGCGGCGGTGCTCCGCGACGTATATATACATGCATATGAATACAAATGACGTATATATACGTGTCGGCGCGGTGGCCGGCGTGCTGACGACGACGACGGCGTGAGGCGGGCCGGGGCGGTGTCGGTGCGTGATGTTGTGATCCTATGTACCATGTGAACCATGTAGTCATTCATCATATGAGAAACGTATAAGTCATTATGAAATGTAAGTATATGTGTCATTCATCATATTACTTTAGCAACATTAATATATTATATCTGTATATTCAAAGTTCACAAATGAAGAAACGTTGAAGTTTTCCTTCATTTGTCTGTAGCCATGCATGCAAGTCCAACCAAAACTGCTTACATCATCACATGTGATATTTTTTATAAACTAAAAAACGCTTAGTTTACAAACTGGGTATCAAAATTGAGTTCCTATTTGACCATTATATATCCTACAACAAATCCTTCAAAAAAAAGACCCTACATGAATATATTTGGATAAAATTTCGTTAACAAACATTGATCTATGAAGATAGAAAAAATTCTTCTATTGAAACTGCATCTTGGAATAATGGCATATCATATAGTGATGAATATATGGCGGTTGATTGGCTGGATCATTTTCAGCTTTAGTGACAACGACAATGGTTTCCAAATAATATATAGCGTGTTTATTATACAAGCCATGGATTTACATCAATCTAATTAATTTCTAAAGTAATTTCATTGGTGGTCCTTAATTAAACTTGTCATGATTTTGTGATTCAAATATTCATTTTCAGTTCCTCGCTCGCTGCATATATATAGAGTTCCAAATATATAGAGTTCCTCGCTCGCTGCATATATAGAGTTCCAAATATTCATTTTCAGTTCCTAGATTTTGTGATTCAAAATTTGGAATTTTCAATCGACCTCGAGCGTTGACATGGCTTCCACCAAAGTTTTACGTAGTTTTCGACGTGATCTATAATTCGGCAGTGGAGGGCTCAGGCGAATGTACAAAGACATCGACGAACATATATATCACCTTGAGCTCGGCAGTGGAGGGCCTCGGGCGCGGTGGAGGGGCCTCGGGCGCGGAGGAGGGCGCGATGGAGGGCCACGGGTCGCGCGGAGGAGGGGCACGGGCACGCGCAGTGAAGGCCGCACGAGGAAGAAGAGGGCGGCGCCGGTGTCACGGAAGGCGTGGTGGGGCCACGGGCGCGGTGGAGGGGCCTCGGGCGCGGAGGAGGGCGCGGTGGAGGGCCACGGGTCGCGCGGAGGAGGGGCACGGGCGCGCGCAGTGGAGGCCGCACGAGGAAGAAGAGGGCGGCGCCGGTGTCACGGAAGGCGAACGGACGCGGTGGAGGCGGTGCGAGGAAGAAGAGGGCGGCGGTGTTCGACGAGGAAGAAGACGAGCGGATCGATCTGCGCCAGGCGCTGGAGGTTATATATCAGAGAGCATTACTCCCGGTGCCAGCCACCAACCGGGAGTAAAAACCCTTTACTCCCGGTGCGTATTACCAACCGGGAGTAAAGGTCTCTTTACTCCCGGTGCGTGTTACCAACCGGGAGTATACTCCCGGTTGGTAACACGCACCGGGAGTAAAGGGTTTTTTTTGGCGGGCCACGAAACTGCAGCCCACCTTTACTCCCGGGTGGGATTCCCACCCGGGAGTAAAGGTGGGCTGCAGTTTCGTTTCCCGCCTATTTTAAGCAATAGTCTTGTTAAATACAATATAAATGCAATAGTTTTTGTTAAATACATAGTAAATTAAATAAAAGGCATAAAATTATTTTGTTAAAAATATGAATTTTCTTTTTGTTTATTGCACATAGGAAAAATCTATAACCTAACTTTTTTATTTTTTGTTAGAATTATAAAACATAATGTAACTAATATTTATTATGTCGTTAATGCAAAAATGTAGTGTTTAATTAAAATTATTAAAACTATTGGTTTTGGACAAGAAATTTGTTTTCACGTCATTTTAACGTTAATATTTTAATTTTTCATCACTCGGTATCCTAATTTACCTTTTTGAGAGAGAAATCCCACCAAATCAAACATTGATTTAATTTGAAACATGACATAATAAACATCTGAATTCACAATTATTACATAATATCTCAAACACACACTATATTAAATCACTATATCATCCAGTGGGCACAGCAGTGAACTTCTTCTTTACGTATGTCCCTTGGTTATGATCGCTTCGTAACCATGGAGTGTCCTCATCATTTACCAAGATGCTAGGGTCTTTGTTCACTTTGAAGGGCGGAATTCGGTCATCCTTTTCATATTCTTCTGACATGTCCGACTTGTCCTCAATTCCCACGATGACTCTTTTCCCTGAAAGAACTATGTGGCGCTTTGGCTCTTTAGTTGAGTCATTATCGTTTTTCCCTCTTTTTGGTTTGGTAGACATATCATTGACATAGAACACCTGATTCACATCCTTGGCAAGACGAATGGTTCGTCTTTGTACCCAATATTACTAAGGTCTACTGTTGTCATTCCATACTCGTTGTCTACTGTTACCCCGCCTCCGGTCACCTTGACCCATTGGCACTTGAACAATGGGATCTTCAAAGTAGGTGCATATTCTAGTTCCCATATTTCATCTATGCGTCCATAATATGTCTGCTTATTCCCATTCGGGTCTGTGGCATCTATGCGGACACCACTGTTTTGGTTGGTACTCCTTTTATCTTGGGCTACTGTGTAGAATATGTTCCCATTTATCTCGTACCCTTTGTATGTGACGATATGCCATAATGGTTGCATAGCCAATAAATACAGTTGCTCATGGATGCTCTCATCACCTTGACATTTTTTTTCGCAACCAACCACCGAAAGTTTCCATGTGCTTATGCGTAATCCAAGCTTCAGTCTTCCCTAGAAACTCGGATCGTAAGAGATCCTTGTGTGTCTCAATATACGGATCTACCAAAGAGGAGTTCTATAGAACCGTGTAGTGCGCTTTATTGAAATAATCATCATCCGTACCAATATATGTTTTCCTCCCTAGTGTCCCCTTTCCGCTTAGTCTCCCCTCATGTCTCGATTCAGGAACACCAATCGAGTCAAGGTCAGGAATAAAGTCAACACAGAACTCAATGACCTCTTCTGTTCCATAGCCCTTGGCGATGCTTCCTTCTGGGCGAGCACGGTTGTGAACATATTTCTTCAGGACTCCCATGAATCTCTCTAAAGGGAACATGTTGTGTAGGAACACAGGACCGAGAGTGAAAATCTCCTTGACTAGGTGAACTAGGAGGTGTGTCATAATATCAAAGAAGGAAGGAGGGAACACCAACTCAAAGCTGACGAGACATTGAACCACATCATTCTGTAGTTTAGCTAGATCAGTTGGATCAATTGCCTTCTGAGAAATTGCATTGAGGAATGCACATAGCTTCACGGTGGCTAGATGTATATTTGGAGGTAGAATTCCTCTTAATACAACTGGAAGTAATTGCGTCATGAGAACGTGACAGTCATGGGACTTTAAGTTACATAATTTCTTCTCTGGCACATTTATAATACCCTTTATATTCGAGGAGAATCCAGATGGTACCTTGATGTTGTTTAAGCATTCAAACATGATTTCCTTCTCCTCTTTGCTTAGAGTGTAGCTAGCAGGACGTAAGTAATGGCGTCCATCATCTGTCTTCTCTGGATGCAGGTTGTCTCTTTCTCTCAAACAACGCAGGTCCTGTCGTGCTTCAAATGTGTCCTTAGGCTTTCCATACACACCCATAAAGCCTAGCAGGTTCACACAAAGATTCTTCGTCAGGTGCATCACGTCGATCGAGCTACGGACCTCCAGGACTTGCCAATAGGGTAGGTCCCAAAATATGGACTTCTTCTTCCACATGGGTGCGTGACCGTTAGCGTCTTTTGGAATAGGTTGGCTTCCATGTCCTTTTCCAAAGACGACTTTCACATCATTGACCATATTGAGTACATCCTCACCGGTTCGGTTGCGAGGCTTGGTCAGGTGGTCTGCCTTCCCTTTAAAATGCTTGCCTTTCTTTCTTACGGGGTGATTTGCAGGAAGAAATCGACGATGGCCAAGGTACACGACCTTTCGACATTTTTTCAAGAATACACCTCTAATATCACCGAAGCAGTGTGTGCATGCATTATATCCCTTGTTTGACTGTCCTGAAAGATTACTTAGAGTAGGCCAATCATTGATTGTTACGAACAACAATGCTCGCAGATCAAAGTGTTCCTGTTTGTACTCATCCCACACACGTACACCTTCTTTATTCCACAAAATGAGAAGTTCGTCAATAAGTGGTCTCAGGTACACATCGATGTCATTGCCAGGTTGCTTCGGGCCTTGGATGAGCACAGGCATCATAATGAACTTCCGCTTCATACATAACCAAGGAGGAATGTTGTAGATACTTAGAGTAACAGGCCAAGTGCTATGACTACTGTTCTGCTCTCCAAAAGGATTGATACCATCTGTACTTAAAGCAAACCTTAAGTTTCTTGCGTCATTTGCAAACTCCAGGAATTCTCTATCGATTGCTCTCCACTGGGACCCATCAGCAGGGTGTCTCAACATATTGTCTACCTTACGGTCTTCTTTGTGCCATCGCAACAATTTTGCATGTTCTTTGTTTCTGAACAGACGTTTCAAGCGTGGTATTATAGGAGCATACCACATAACCTTGGTAGGGATTTTCTTCCGCGAACGTTCGCCCTCAACATCACCAGGGTCATCTCGCCTGATCTTATACCGCGACGCATGGCATACCGGGCATGCATCCAATTTCTCGTACTCTTTGCCATGGTACAGGATGTAGTCATTAGGACATGCATGTATCTTCTCTATTTCTAGCCCCATAGGACAGACAACTTGTTTTGCTTCGTAGGTAGTGGCGGGAAATTCATTGTCCTTCGGAAGCATCTTCTTTTGAATTTTTAGTAACTCTCCAAATCCCTTGTCAGATACACCATTCTTTGCCTTCCATTGCAGCAATTCTAGTGTGGTTCCCAACTTTTTCTGCCCTGCATCACAAGTTGGGTACAACAATTTCTTGTGATCTTCTAGCATCCGCTCGAACTTGATCTTCTCCTTTTCACTTTCACATTCTCTTTGTGTGTCATGAATGACCTGAGAAAGATCATCAGCCGGCTCATCTTCTGCGGCTACCTCTTCTTCAGCTTCTCCCATTGCAGTATCATTGAAGCACGCACCATCGGGAATAATATCATTGTCGTCCCATTGTTCTTCTTCACCTTCTTCCATTACAACACCGGTTTCTCCGTGCTTTGTCCAACAAATATAGTTTGGCATGAAACCCGACTTGAACAAGTGTGAATGAAGAGTCCTTGAGCAAGGATATTCCACCGTATTCTTACATATGGCACATGGGCAGCACATGAAACCATCGCGTTTGTTTGCCTCGGCCGCACGTAACAAAGAATGCACGCCGTCAATGAACTCTTGGGAGCGGCGATCAGCATTATACATCCAATGACGGCTCATCTGCATTACATGACATAAATACCATATTAAAACCTAGATCATAATTAATTATTTATACAACATGCGTGCCACCACAAAAGATACAAATTTATGAAAGCATCGCTACAATGTAGACAATCCCAACTACCACTAAAAGAACTAAAGCTAAAATACATTTCAGTAGCAGTAGGATTTCACGACCAATCTCAACTAAAACAGATAGATCCCCCGATTGTGCAACATCTTTGGGCTTCTTCGGCTGGATCACTGCCTCATTAGCCGTCGTATCTGCCTGTTGTGCAAGATATTTTTGCACGAGTTCAACATACTCTTCCTCCCAGTAGAAGCCTGAATATCGTCCACTGCCATCCCACTGAAATTAAAACAAAAAATTAGAACTTTAATCACAACCATCATGAAAATAGGTATAAACTAACCATAATCATTAAATACGATAAAATAACTCACATTGCGATCCGGACACTTGTAGAAGATACGATCCTTGTTGGGACCCTCCTTCTTCACTCGGTACTCCATCACAATCTTCGTCTCATCACGACACTTGCCGCATGGAATGAGAGGGAGGCCCGGCCTAAGTCGCTTTGGAAACCCATGAGAGGCCGAGGACCCGGAAGCAGTTGCCATCTACTCTCTATACTCATTTTTTAATACACTATAAATTTCTCCTTTTATAAACAAATAAAATTAAGAAACTATAAAATTATCTAGATCTCTAAACAATGATATTTTTAATGGTCATTGTGTTCTCGTCTTTTACTGCGGCAGGTAAGTAATTCACATGATATTTCTGCAAATTAACAGAAGAATGGGAGTGTACACACATAACAGACTACTGCGACGATATCGGGACGTGTGAATAAATAACCATCCATACTAGTTGACCTTGCTTACGTGATCATCTCGGCGAGCATTTCTCCACCGGACGGCACCGTACTTGGCCACGGAAGAGCTCCAATTCTACGAGGAAGGGAACACGGTCTTCCACGACCGTTGTCGCTCTCCCTCGTAGAATCAAAGCTCCTCCTTGACGTCCGTTACCGCTCGGCAGAGAACGTGCTCGCCGAGATGAACACGGTCCGCAAGTTCAACTAGTATGGATTTTCTATAATTTTCTAACTATTTTCTAAGTTTATATTTATATATATACTACGTTTGGGTACGGTGATTGACAGACTACTGCGACGATATCAGGACATGTGAATAAATAACCATCCGTACTAGTTGACCTTGCTTACGTGATCATCTCGGCGAGCATTTCTCCACAGGACGGCACTGTACTTGACCACGGAAGAGCTCCAATTCTACGAGGAAGGGAACACGGTCTTCCACGACCGTTGCCGCTCTCCCTCGTAGAATCAAAGCTTCTCCTTGACGTCCGTTACCGCTCGGCAGAGAACGTGCTCGCCGAGATGAACACGGTCCGCAAGTTCAACTAGCTACTTTAACCTTATTTCATGTAAATATGCAAGCTTGAAGTGATTTTGAGCTCAAATTGCTTACAAATGAAAAAAAAACCAAAATAAAGAACCATATATATATATAGTGAACAAAATGAGATAAGACAATGGTGAAAAATGAGAGTATGAGATTGGTAACCTTTACAACTGAAGAATCGACGGAGGAATCGAAGAAATCGATGGAGGAATCGAATAATGGATGGAGGAACAATGGAGGGAGGGAGGAAGCAAGAACACTAGTGCAGTGAGCTTCAAAATATGCTGAGCTCGGGCTTGGGGAGGAAGAAGGAGACGGCCGGGATATAAAGGGGGGACCTTTAGTCCCGGCTGGTGGCTCCAACCGGGACTAAAAGTAACTTTCCAACCCCGGGCGCAGCCACGGCCCGGGAGTAGACCTTTACTCCCGGTTGGAGCCCCCAACCGGGAGTAAAAGTATACCTTTAGTCCCGGTTGGTGGCTCCAACCGGGACTAAAGGTCTCTGCCACCTCTGTCTGGCGCAGTAGCCGTTGGGGCAGGGACCTTTAGTCCCGGTTGGAGACACCAACCGGGACTAAAGGTATTTCTAATCCCGGGTGCAAAAAATTCCGGGACTAGAGCCCATTTTGGCCGAGGATCAAAGGCCTGTTCTCTACTAGTGAACAATAACCATCTCTAAAAATACTTTCAGAGATAACTCGCCTCTAAAAAATCAATTCTAGAGGCGGTTGGTGTTTCTAGCCACTATTAAAAATGCTCTCTATTTTCATAGGCTGTCGGAAACAATTTATAAAGGTAGCTGGTGTTCCCAGCCACATCTACAAATAAAGACATTTCTCATATTTTGCAATTCATTTTTTTTTAAATTTTCAAGCAACCTTGGATGAAGAGACACCATAAACTTTGTAGTCAAATTTTATTTGTCTGAACTCGTTTTGGGCCAAAATAGCCAATACAACATTTGTGAAAGTTAATAGAAAAGAATAACATGCATCCTACGCTTGGTCACAAGTGATCTAAGTGGCACGGTGGTAAGGAAGCCTCACGTGAGGCTTGAGGTCTTGAGTATAATTTGCATGAATCACAATTGTTTGTATTTTGTGCGAAAACCTTATGACTATTTTTGCTACTTTTTATGATCGATTTTGATTTGTAGAGGTAGGCTAGCTTGCTGACAACCTCTAGAAATTATTCGATAGAGGTGGTCGGCAAGCTAGCCTGCATCTATGAATTGATTTTTAGGGGTGTTTGGATACCTGCCCGTAAAAATCATTGATTTACAGAGACACTTGAATAGAGGATGGTTTTCTAACCTCCTGTGAAAACCAATTCTCTAGCTGTCTCTAAAAATGTGTTCTGTAGTAGTGTGTAGTCTATTTTCATTCTATTTTATTTTCGGTGCTTTGAGCTTGTGGCAACACATTGGTCCACCTGCATAGTTGTTGATCGTGACCCAAATTCCAAAAAGCATCCACAGTAATAGTTTAGATATATTTATACCTAGTTGTGGGAAATTCAAGTTCATCCAAAATTTCCAAAAAATAATGAAAGTACTAAGGAGGTGATATTCTTGCAGCACTGTTTATTTTTAAATGGTAACATAGTTTCCATGGTAAAAGAAAACGTATAAAAATCTACGTGACCTATATATAGATGAAGGTGACAGGCGATTTTTGCCCAATATTGAATTTCGGCATGGGCATGGATTCTTTCCATCTCATAGTGAAATCCACTTACACCCACTGTGATGGTATGGCTCATGAGGATTAATTTGTAAATCAAAGCATGACCACCACCATCCTAACCTACCCACACCCCCCAACATATATAATCACACCGGTCGTCAGGGCGCCGTCCCTCAGCTTGACCAGCGCGTTCCAAGCTGCCTGGGCGGTCTTTTCCATCCAAGCCAGAGTGGATTTGCCCTCTGTCGTTAGATCCGGTCATCGTTCTTTCTAGGGTTTGGTACTAGGGGTCAAGCAGCGTGGACGCCTGCTCCAGATGGCCAGGAGAGATTAGCGTGCCGTTCCTAGCTTAGGGCATTTCCGTCTCTTAATACAGAACGAAGCTGATGTCATTATAATAGAAATGGTTGACAGAACCAGTGGTAGTGCCCAATGCGACATTAAAAATAGACCCAGGGCTAAATAAGGAATATTTTTTTAACTTAGTTTTCCTATGTTGAAGAAAATGCATGTAGCTGTACATTGCCTGTAGATAAAATACAGAAAACTGTTGCCCTGAATTGATTTTGGGCATGTTCATGAAACTTTTCATCTCATCATGAAAGCCACTGGTAATTAATTATAACCACCGCTCTGTACCTGTGATGGTATGGCTCATCAAGATCAATATGTCGATGGTCAAAGCATGGCCCCCACGGTCCCCACCTCCACACACAACATATATACTCAGACATTGTGCCTTGGATCGGAGTAGCGCTTTGGGTATCCCAAAACAAACAAACAAAGGAACAAAACCTGATATAAAGAGACTATTGTGCTTTGTGTCCAACGTTGCTGCTTCTTGTTCCACAATCAGAGACTATGCAAGGATAAAGCATCCAAGAATAGATCAGCATGCAATTGGGTATGTGAATCATCGGGAATAAAATTTTATCGACATGTCGTGCGCTCTGGCTCCATAAGTACTCCATCACTGAATCACTTCGGTTCATTCCAGTTTGAAACAATAGGCAATCATGCGCTTCCTAGTCAGTATCAACAAATGAATCCATGCACAGTACGCCAACCTGGGTTGCAAAATGTCCCACTAGCTAATAATATATTTTCAGTTGTTTTGTTATTGTAATATTTCTGTTTGTCAATTATTTATATTAAAATAGTTATGTGCAGCAAGATCAATGTGCGAAATACATTCAGCGCATATTATGCCCACTTACAAATATATCTCCATGGAAGAGCATACGATATCTAGCCCCAACTTCTTAAATATTTCTAGAAGATTACAATAATTTAAATGTTTGATCTTGAGTAGAACTCATGAGAGCCCCAGAGCTCTCTTTGATGTTCAAACATATTTTTGGCTTTGAGATATATTGATAATTAATTAAGTATACAAAAGGAAACTTCGATCTCTATACATGCGTAACTGTGTATTTTTCATAGCTGGTTAACTGGCTTGGAATATTAAACATTTTTTTTATTTTTACTTGAAAGGAAGAGTCCAAATGGAAGAAGCTAATTAACAGCCTGCTAGTTCTCCCTGAACATTGTCTCCTGCACTCAGCTCCTCTGTTCCTCTGCCCTCAACGACCTGCTAGTCCTCATGAGTTGAGCGTGGATTTTCTTAGATTTCGTGATGTATCAAGGCTGAGTTTGGCTACTGCTCAAGACAGATTCCAGATGAAGTCCCCTAAAGAATCATCAGTTTTTTTCCGCAAAAAAAAAAAAAAGAATCATCGGTTCTATATGCATCTTTGAGCTTGGGGCAGCAATGGTTTATCTACATAGCTGTTGATTGTAACAGTTGAGTTACATTTATACGTAATTGTGCAAAGTTCAAGTTCATAAAAATTTCCAAAAATAATGACGGTAATAAGGAGGTGATATTCTTGCAGCACTGTTTATCTTTAAATGTTAACTTAAACTTCATGGTGAAAGAAAAAGTACATAAATGTACATGGCCTATAGATGAATGTGACAGAAGATTTTTTCCCCTACATTGAGTTTGGGCATGGACATTGATTCTTTCCGTCTCATCATGAAATCTTACACCGACCGTTGTGTACCTGTGATGCAGCGAGCCGGCCCGCGCTCGGGGGAGCAGGGTTTGCCCGTGCATGCATGGATGCGTGCGGGCAGTCCTCCTTGGTCTACGTGCAAGCCCAAAATGGTACATGCTGTTACTGGACACGTTGTTACAAGCTGTTTGTGCAGCTGTTTTCAAAAGTCAGAAAGATGTGTAAATTTTGTTGAACTAGAACTTAGACTAACAGGATCTTAACTTAGCCTAAACATGATCACTAACTCATCTAAATGCGGAAATTAATCTTAGATACTAACCAGAGCATGTGGACGCCATATGTGTCGTTGGAGATGTGATGAAGTTGATGTAGATGAAGTAGATCTTACACTAGTAGAGAACAGACCTTTCATCTGAGGTCAAAATGGGCTCTAGTCCCGACATTTTTTTGCGCCCGGGACTAGAGAGACCTTTAGTCCCGGTTGGTGTCTCCAACCGGGACTAAAGGTCCCTGCCCAATGGCTACTGCGTTCGGCACAGTGGCAGGCGACCTTTAGTCCCGGTTGGAGACACCAACCGGGACTAAAGGTGGACCTTTACTCCCGGTTGGAGCCACCAACCGGGACTAAAAGTCCTCCAACCTTTAGTCCCGGCCCGATGGATTAGTTCAAAAGGGAAGCATCCCATCCATTGTCAGATGTGTTGTGTAGGTGGGGTGGTAAGCTACGCGCGAGGCAATGCATGAGGTCTTGGGTTTGAATCTCACGGGACGCAGCGGTGGGAGGCATTATTTTTTTTAAAGCTGGGAGGACCTTTAGTCTCGGTTGGTGTTATCCACCGGGACTAAAGGACCATCCTTTAGTCCCGGATGCTTGCTCCCGGGTGGGGAACTGGGACTAGAGGGGGTTCTCCACCGGGAGTAAAGCCCGTCCCTCCACTAGTGTTAGTCTTCACCAGATCGGGGCTTGATGCTCCTAGTTGGTGAAGAACGCGATGAAGATCTTGCAATACCTGGATGGACGTGGGAAGACGGCCTTCCTAAACCCTCCTGCGCCTAATCGATCGGTTATATGAATAGTCACGGGGATTAGAGAGATAGTGATGTCAAGGGCTCCTCTCTTATTTATAATCGCGCTGTGGGCTAGGGGGCCAAACCCTTAGAATTCTAATGGTTGCCGCTGATCACGGCAGTTCTTATTTAGTTGGAAATAAATGACGAGTAGGTGGACCAAAAGCTTAATGCTTAATTAATCTCGTAATTAAGTTCTGGATTAGCCAAACCAATCACATTCCAACAAATTTATCTCAACTTATTCATTTTTAGCCTATTTGTAGTTGGGGCACATGCTCATGTCCTTTCTTTCGTCTCCCTATAGCTCATCAAGGCCATCAAGACTGGAATGGAACCACTGCACTAGTGCATTATATATACCCGTGACTTGTATATATGGCCCATGAACATGAATATGTAGACCAATTAATCATATGGCCGTCCGAGCATCGCCGCAATATATATGACATATACACAGCAAGTAGACAACACAAATGACATACACTACATGATGAAGTACACAACAACACATATGGATCGATGAGCAATTGGATATGAGAGTCATCAGGAACAAACTTTCCTCTTTCTGTTGCACTTAGTCAGTAGTACTTGTCGGCATCATCAACTGTAAGGTCTTGTGTGCGCTCGGCTCCTCTCTTACCGAGTCCTCCACAACATGTTAGTCCTCACATGCTTAGCGTGCAACTTCTAGGATCTCATTGCGTGTGGTGAACAATAATAGTCCATCACAGGTCAATGTGTTTTATGGCTGCCTGGTGTTCCTGCCCAGGAGAGGTTCCAGATGAAGTCCCACAATAAGAATAACTGAGTGGATGGTCTCCCTGTTCTGCTTGTGTTCTTGGACATACTTTGTTTGCTTGGTTTCAATGCTCGTAGTCACTTAGTATGTGTGAGCTAGAGAGATTGGTTTATTGAAATGTGTTGAATCATTGGTTCCACACATCTTTGAGTTCATTGCAGCATACCATCTGCATTGCTCTTGATCGATTCAAATTATTCCAAAAAGCATTGCACGAAACAACCTGAGATATATTTTACCCATTTATACCATGTTTAATTTTCAAATGTTAACTTAATTTCTTGGTGAAAGAAAAATGAAAACATGTAAATGTACATATATAGTCTATTAATGAAGGCGAAAGAGGATTTTTGCTCTAAATTGACTTTGGGCATGAGCGTGTGGATGCTTATTTCTGTCTCATCAAAGCCACTTATAGAATTATACCTACCACTCTGCGTACCTGTGATGACATGAAGATCAATATATATGTGGATCAAATCATTACCCACACATTCACAGACAGCATATATATACTCAGACATTGTGCCTTAGAGTAGCGCTTGGGATATCAAAAAAAAAAAAAAACCCTAACATAAAGAGATGACATATGATAGAGGCAGTTATATGAGCATATATATTTTGCTTTGTGGCAAACGTGCTTGCTCAATGAAGACTGATGAGCAATAATTGAGTATGGGAGTCATCAGGAATTCACTTTGAGCTCGTCATATCTGTGCTTCTCGGAGAGGCTCCAAGCCAAATCGTGTCCCTGAAGAACCATGATGGTGCACGGCAGCTCTGGAAGCAGGGCGTCGTTTTCAGCGGTGAGGTGTTATTTTGCGACGTATGTCAAGCGTGGAGCTGCCGCATTCCTCGATCTTCCAAATGGGTCGTCAGACATATGTGCTCAAAAAATGTGAACTGAATCCTAGTCACAGTTCTGGTTTGAATCATCAGGAGTAAACTTTTCTCGTATTTTTCTAAACTCTGAAAACCATTACTCATTACCATTAACGTCATTGGCAGCAAGCCTTCTCGGCATCATATTGTAGACTATTTGCCCCATAGTGTAGACTGTTTGCCCCTATGTGATATATGCAAAGCTTGCTCGATTCGAGGAGTGCATATGCTGCATATAAAGATGCATGGGAGGTAAGAATGGGGGCATGCACGAGCTAACCGGAACAAAAGCGAAATAATCACTTTGAGCAAACATAACGTCATTCTTAAGTTCTTTGCCAAATAGACCAAAACATAGGTACATCAGCTAAACTTGATCAGAGGGACCAACTTTTTCTGGCTTTTTGCACTGAAGCCGGTAGACATATAGGTTTATAAGAACCACTGAGTTATTGGTTTCAAAAAAAAAGAACCACTGAGTTATCTGCAGTGGCATAGTCAGGATTTGTAGCTAGCATGGTCCATTCTTAATTTTTTTAGGGTAAAGTCCAATTTACACCCTCCAACTTTCGCCAAAGTCCGGATTTCAACCTCGAACTTCAAAACCGGATAACTTTGGCCCTCCAACTCTTGAAACCGTTCAACTTTCAACCTTTTGGGCGGTTTTGGTGATGAACAGTAATTTTTGATATTTTCGGGAGGCAGCGCAATTTTATATTGTTTTTTTAAGAATCTTAACGTCCTCAAATGAAAAAACTCAAAACTACAAAGTTGTAGATCTCATTGAGAGCTACAACTTTGGTATAAAAAGTATTTTCATTTAACTCTATACAAATAATATATTAGTGCTCTAATGCGGCAAGCGCTAGTAGGCGATTATTATGGTGCTAAAATTTTATATTATTTTTTCGAGCATCTTACTGTCCTCAAATGAAAAGAATTAAAACTATAAAGTTGTAGATCTCATCGAGGTCTACAATTTACATATAAAAATTATCTTCATCCGACATCGTATTAAAGGGTTTTCTATTTTTTAAAATTTGAGTCTCGTCACGCCACAGTATTGTTTTGTCGCGTGACGAGACTCAGATTTCAAAAAATAGAAAACCCTTCAATACAATGTCGGATGAAGATAATTTTTATATGTAAATTGTAGACCTCGATGAAATCTACAACTTTATAGTTTTAATTTTTTTTATTTGAGGAGAGTAAGATGCTCGAAAAAATAATATAAAATTTCAGCACCATAATAATCGCCTACTAGCGCTTGCCGCATTAGAGCACTAATATATTATTTGTATGGAGTTAAATAAAAATACTTTTTATACCAAAGTTGTAGCTCTCAATGAGATATACAACTTTGTAGTTTTGAGTTTTTTCATTTGAGGAAGTTAAGATGCTTAAAAAAATAATATAAAATTGCGCCGCCTCCCGAAAATATCAAAAGTTACTGTTCAACGCCAAAACTGCACGGAAGATTGAAAGTTGAACGGTTTCGAGAGTTGGACGGCCAAAGTTATCCGGTTTTGAAGTTCGAGGTTGAAATCCGGACTTTGGTGAAAGTTGCAGGGTGTAAATTGGACTTTACCCATTTTTTTACTACTATAAATATAACATATCGGCGCACAAATTTGCAAAATGCAATGTGATTGACCTAAAGAGGTCATATGATTAAGCTATATGAAGAGATCATACGAACATCATAATTAAAGCAAACAAGTCTAGCATGTTTAATGTAGAATGACAGATTACATAAATCCTTAATAGGTGAAGAACAGTATGGCACTACTTTTTCTTCCTGTCAGGCCTATGCCTTCTAATAGTCATGAACGTGTTGATTATGTCGCCTTCACTCAATTGTAAGAAAATATCTGATTCAATAGAAGTGACTAGATGATCATCCAAAGGCTATTGCCCATTTCATTTCTCAAGTTATTCTTGAAAAAGGTCATTGCAGAAAATTTTCTTTCAAGACTTGTGGTAGCCACTGGTAGAAGCAATACCAATTTGATAAGTAAATAGGTCCAATGATAAACTACACCTCCTTGTTTCAACAAGTTTTACTGGTGAGAGGTCAACAAGATTTGTTTATGCCTTTGAGCATTTCATCTTTTCCCATGTCACCAATATAGGTTTCATGTTGCAAATCAAGTCTTAGCATGTTAGATCTTGAAATGTCATTGGGGTAAAAATTCAAGTCTGTGTATTTGCATCAAAGGAAGCAAAGGAATCGTATGGACTCGAAGCAGCTATCCAAGAAAGTGACTCCATATGTACCTCATCAAAACAGCTATCAAGATCTTGACTAATTTATCAATGACTCCCATATATACTTCTCTTTTGAAGTGATCATCATTTGTTTGGTTCTAAACAAACCGCGTTGGTCTACCATACAACACAAAATTATATATGTTGCATTCCGTGAACATGAATTCCATGCTTGTTGCGAAATAATGTAACCCTTTGAATTCCATGCCTTTACACCTTAGTTATTGCGTGATCCTTTCCATCTCTTCATGAAAGCCACTTATACCCACCCTTTTGTAGCCATGACGATATGGCTCACGAAGATCAATATATATTTTGATCAAAGCATGCCCACCCCACCCCCACACACAACAACATATAAACTCATTGTTTACACTAGATATGGCAAGCAGATAAATCCACAAGCACATGGATGTCAATGTAGCTTTCACCCGGGAGTATTCCAAGGTATCGTATTTCCACGGGGAACGCGAAGTGAACTAGACTAAGAACTAAGTTTATCCAATGATAGAACAAGGGTAAAATAATAGGTAGAGAGGATATATGTGTGGTTTCTATGAACTAAGGAAAACTATATTACGGTTGTTTACTTCGGGGCGTACCTGCCCTAACCTCACCTAGAGGGTTGATTAGGCACAACAGCACCACGAGCCCTACGATTTAATAACTAGACCTATTGTGGTGAAATACAAAGGATGGACAGGGTTGTCACCACCTGCCACCTACCACAATATATCCGGAGGCCTAACCGTAAACATAGGCAAGCTATAGGCTAAGCACCATGTTTAATCTATAGACTCACTACTCTAATCCTGTGCATGATGAAATGAGACTAGAGCACTCTAACCAAGCGGTGAAACTAGTAAACACAATAATATAAATAATACTTACGTAATGCAAAAGAGCAGAGTTACCACATAGAAGATGCCGGACTTCACTCGAAGAAGAGCTTCATCCGCTGAAGCACAACTAGAGAGGATGCCGACGACCCCGCCTCCTCCCCAAGCTTCTCCTCACTCTCTCCCTATCTTCTACTTCTAACTAGTAGAGCTACAGAGCTTCGCCTAGCTACTACTCTCACTTGGAGTGATGGAATGAATGGGGATGTTTACAAATGGCGCCTCACACCACTATTTATAGCTCTCCAAGGTCAGTTGCTGCAAGGGGGGTACTTATAGACATCAAGTAAGGCGGTGGAGGTAACTTGGGCGCTGGGTGGCATGGTAGGGGCACCGACCGGCGTTGGATTGCATCGCCTTTTGATCGTAGGGCCTTGGTTAGCTCCCAAAGGCGGTTGTGAAGGCAGCACGTGTAAAGATTTGGCTAGTAAGGCGGTTCCAAGGTCGGTTGGAGGGCTCCAAGTCCATGACAGTGGGCCCATGGATCCAAGACCACTCCATTGTGACCATCGGTGTAAACCGACTTAAGATTAATGCTGGGGAAGGCTTGGAGGACCCCTCGCACGGATCGGTCACGTGGAATGGGCAAGTGGGGCATCAGGAGGTGCCATGGTGGGGCCGTCTGGCGTGGCATGTGGGCCCCTGGTCTCCCTGCCATGTCCACTTGCCTCCCTTGTCCATTTTCTTCACAATTTTGCACAATTTTTTCTATAATTCCTGCATACAAATAAATCTCCATGTACAAGTGGAACTAGGTGAATTATAAAGCATATCCTACACATATGATGATGATTTTCCTAACTTTATCTTGCTTTTGGGTGAAATGTTGATGGTCAAAACAGGTGTTAGTGACCGTCAACAAGCTCCCCCACACCGAACCTTTGCTCGTCCTGAGTAAAGGATTCAGACAAGAAAGAGGACCGAGCTAAGATTCGGGTGGATTTGATACACAACCTTCTTAGGATATGATGCAAACATAAAAGATATTCCAAGTCACATACTCATACCTGTGGGCTTTGAAGTGGCTAGAACATCACCTTGGGCAGTTGAGAAATGGAATAGTTCAGACTTGAAGACATATATCACTTTTCCTTCTCAAGTGAGATTGGAGTTTTTGACAATTTTTTTTCAAAACAAAACATAGCTCATGTTACTCCTCATATGGTTCTCTCAAATCACTCAATGGTATTTGTGTATGTGTCCTCACCAAGATCTTACTTTGCCTCAAGGCCCTACAACTATAGCTTATGTGGAGTTTTGGGTAGGAGAACTTGAAAGGCATACTTAGGGTGTTTATATTGTAAAGTCAAAGCATGGATCCATGGAGGAAAACAACAAACAAACATGATCAAGAGAGCAAGTGTGTGGATATGAGTGGAAGGTTGACTCCTTAAAGATTCTCTCTCCAAATCTAGATGATTGAGATCATGGGCTATCTTTGATGCTCATCCTTTTTTTTGGCTCGACACTTTTTTTTACCAATCTCTCTCTCTCTTTTTTCATCATCTTTTCCAACTCTCTTTTTTTTCATAACATATAGCCCATGACTCTTTTTTCAGACTTGTATGGAGAATGGAGAGAGATCCTAGATACATGGAGTCTTTATTTTGTGGAATGGTGGAAAGGAATGTTTGTGCTTAGCTCTCAGTGTAAGAGCATAGCATAAGTGTGAAAAATATATTTTTGCTTACTCTTAGTGTAAGAGTAAAGCATATATGGTGGAGTGTATGTGATCTTAATCATGTAAGCATGGTGTATCACTCACTAGGGTCACACAATTTGACAAAACTCAAAACAAAATTTGAGCAACAAGAAGGTGTAGGTTTGTCAAGATATTGCCTATGGCTCTAGTAGGACATTTATACCATAGAGGAGTTATGAAACCATGGTTTTAAATTTTGTTCAAAACAAAAGTCTCCAAAACACTTGATTAGAAAGGACTAATCTTGTCATCACTATATCACACTTCACAACAACTTAGGTAACGTTATCCTAATTAAGTAAGGTTCCCACAACCATCAAGTGAAAGACAGGGAATAAAGATTATGCAAGCCAATCACATAAGACTAGTCATGATCAAATCTTGGGGTCATGGTTTAGAGTTCATCAAGTTTTAATAACATGAAGAAATTGGCTTTTTATGCATTCATTTTCAAGGAGATAAATGTAGGAGAGGGGTACCGAGATACAAACCAGCGTCTCATATTGAGATGAAATCCAGAGAGTTGATGTTGATGTTGAAGTGCTTCTATGTGTAGCCTCAGTGTTTTTCATCGGAGGAGAAGTTGCTTCAGCTGGGGTTGGGTTGCCAACCCCCACACCTGTTCCTTCGGCATCTGTGCTTATTCAAAGACACAAAGAGTGAAAGCAACAGGGTTCTACTAATACAATTGTACTAGTGAACCAAAAACTTTATTCCTCTTATTGAAAAGCAAACAGAGGCACATAGCATGATTGGAAATGAAACAAAAAGTGTCTAAACATTTATCATGCCAAAGGGGAGATCAAGGTGGAGGAGAAGCATACCTATGCCATGTATGTTGTTAAGTTAAACAGTGAAAGTTGTGACACTTCTAAAGCAAACCAATGTGGTGAGAGGATCTCCTCATGATAGACCCCCACAAGATAACATTTGAGATCATGGAGCTATTATTATTTTTTATATATAAAATACTTTTAATATACTTGGACCTTCATGTGCCCAATTTTTTTTAGCTCCATGTCTCTCTTCACAAAAAGGCAAAAAGGGGTATTTATGAAGGAGATAGTTCAAATCTTTGAAGTGCCACTAGTTCATAAGGTCACAAATTTTATCTAAACTCAACATGACAACAGGTTGCATAAGAAGCAGTTCATATTTAAGCATTTGTTTTAGAGTTGTGGATGTAAAAACAGAACAAGATCATTCAATTTTAACATCTCAATCTACACTCTTCCTATGTTGGATTCAGACAAGATAAGATAGAAGAACATATGCACAATCATTTTGGGCATACTTCTACTACTCAATGTGATAATAGTTGAACATTGTGATTATGAACAGAAAGAAGGCATGATTGAAAAGCTAAGGTTGAACATTGTGTTAGCAAAACTAAACAAGTTCAATTATATCAAATATTCATGCTTATCGGGTCAAAGGTAATAATTTAAACATTAACCACATACCTTAGAGATGTTACCTTTGTTGTTTGAAGCGTGATGGCTCATGATGATGACTTTGAATGTACCATCACATTTGCTTCCAAGCTCTCCATGCCCGATTAGCCTCACTCTTGAATTTCACATTTGTACCTTGTCCTTGACTTGAATTCCTTCTTCTTGATGTCACTTATGATGCTTGCTCAAAAAGTCTTGATTCATGATTTTGATATCTGCAACAAAGACTAGTGCAAGGTGATACTATAAACCCGACCGATGTGTGGGCACATCGGCCGGTGTAACAATCAAGCTCAATCTTCATTGGGTTCGCTCTATTTTATTTGAAAGGAAAAGCATAATTTAAAAGGTAAACTATTTTTATTTACTACTACTACTACTACTACTACTACTACTACTACTACTACTACTACTACTACTACTACTACTACTACTTATGATGATAGAAACTAAATAAACTTTATTGAATTGAAAATAGCAAGCAAACGGGTTATCTCCTGGCATTGCTTTGTTTTAAGTCATAAGCTCGACCTTTGCAGTTTTAACTGCAAGAACTTGCACCAAGGCAACTACGAGTTTTGGAATACTTATGGTAAACAAAAGCATCCACAACAATCCTCTCGAGGATTTGATAAAAGAGAAGCATAGGATGGGTGTAACTCTCATAGGTGTAGGTAGCGCAAGGAAAGATTGACTCTGAAGATTTCTCATGAAGGCGTGGATCTTGTGGCCCTTTCAGAATGTAGCTTTGATGTTCATCCATATGATCCTCTTTCTTGGACTCCAAAGTTGACCCCTTGAGAATGTCCATAGACCAAACATATTTGTCCATTATCTCTTGTTTATGGCATTCTACGAGTGGATTTCCATCCTCATCCTCCATTGGGATGGGAATCTTCACCTTAGACGATTTATGCTCCCTTTCGACGTCAACCAAAAGGTTCGGAATGCCTCCTTGGTTTGGATTATCAACAAAGAAATAAGGAGGGACATAGGGGAGATTGAAGTCTGAGGTGCAAGATGATGTTGATTCGAGGAGCTCTTGGACAACCAAATCATGAGATGAATAGGGAAGATGATGATTTGGGGTCAATGATGCCAAAGAGCTCTGTTGGATTGGATGATTGAAGGTGTTCTCAACATCAGGAGAGAGATCCTCCTCGAATTCAAAAGGAAGCTCCAAAGGATGAATTTCTTCTTCCTTTGGTGTCCCTAGGAATTGTCCAGGAATTTGGTTGGTAGCTAAAGCTTTAGATGGAATTTGCCATGATTTAGCCGTCAAAACTTCTTCTTGCTTGGGGGTTGGAATGTCCTTTTCTTTAGGGGAATTATCAAGGACATTGGTGTAGGGAGAGTTTTCAAGGATTGTGTCAAGGATAACTCTCCCCTCACTATCAGAAAGATGTAAGAAGGCTCCTCCTGAAGCGGTGTCAAGGAATTGTGTAGATTCCTCACTAAGACCTAGATAGAAGTGTTGTAGAAGGATAGGACTGGGTATACCGAGATCAGGGCCAGATGTATAGAGATCCATCATGCATGCCCATGCGGCACCTAGGGATTCCTTCTCTTTTTGCTTGAAGCTTAGGACCTCTCTTCGAATACTACCAATTCGGGGAATGGGGAAGAAGGTTAACCAAAACTTGGCTTGAAGAACTTCCCACTCTCCTAGTGCACTCTCTACGGTTCGAGTATACCATAGTTTGGCTAATCCCATCAAAGAGAACGGAAATAGCTTCCACTTAAGGGTTTTGTGTGACATGCCTGAAATGTGAAGGCATGAACACACTTGCTCAAACTCTCGCAGATGAGCATATAGGTTGTCATTTTTCCCCTAGAAAAAGATAGTTCCTGAACTTCAGTTATGAAGCAAGGGTGAATTTCATAACTATGGGTGAGAATAGGTTTTGATGATGGAAGTGGCTCCAAACTACCACCCTTTGGAGCAGCGAATTGAATGATAGGAATGTGATCCATGATATGAAACATAAAGGACTAAAGATACTTGGATGACTCGGTTCTAAACTAGAACAGCTACCACTCCACGACAACGGCGCTAGAAAGCTTGTTGACACTAGATATGGCAAACAAATAAATCCACAAGCGCACGGATGTCAATGTAGCTTTCACCCGGGAGTATTCCAAGGTATCGTATTTCCACGGGGAACGCGAAGTGAACTAGACTAAGAACTAAGTTTATCCAAGGATAGAACAAGGGTAAAATAATAGGTAGAGAGGATATATGTGTGGTTTCTATGAACTAAGGAAAACTATATTACGGTTGTTTACTTCGGGGCGTACCTGCCCTAACCTCACCTAGAGGGTTGATTAGGCACAACAGCACCATGAGCCCTACGATTTAATAACTAGGCCTATCATGGTGGAATACAAAGGATGGACAGGGCTGTCACTACCTGCCACCTACCACAATCTATCCGGAGGCCTAGCCGTAAACATAGGCAAGCTATAGCCTAAGCACCACGCTTAATCTATAGACTCACTACTCTAATCCTGTACACGATGAAACTGACTAGAGCACTCTAACCAAGCTGTGAAACTAGTAAACACAATAATATAAATAATACTTACGTAATGCAAAAGAGTAGAGTTAGCACACAGAAGATGCCGGACTTCACTCGAAGAAGAGCTTCATCCGCCGAAGCACAAGTGGAGAGGATGCCGACAGCCCCAGCTCCTCCCCAAGCTTCTCCTCACTCTCTCCCTATCTTCTACTTCTAACTAGTAGAGCTACAGAGCTTCGCCTAGCTACTACTCTCACTTGGAGTGATGGAATGAATGGGGATGTTTACAAACGGCGCCTCACATCACTATTTATAGCTCTCCAAGGTCGGTTGCTGCAGGGGGGGTAGTTATAGATGTCAAGTAAGGCGGTGGAGGTAACTTGGGCACCGGGCGCTGTGGTAGAGGCACCGGCCGGCGTTGGATTGCACCGCCTTTCGATCGTAGGGCCTTGGTTAGCTCCCAAAGGCGGTTGTGAAGGCAGCACATGTGAAGATTTGGTGGGTAAGGCGATTCCAAGGTCGATTAGAGGGTCCAAGTCCATGACAGTGGACCCATGGATCCAAGACCACTCCATCGTGACCATCGGTGCAAACCGACTTAAGATCAATGCCGGGGAAGGCTTGGAGGACCTCTCCAACAGATCGGTGATGTGGAATGGGCAAGTGGGGCATCGGGCGGCGCCATGGTGGGGCCGGTCGGCATGGCATGTGGGCCCCTGGCCTCCCTGCCACGTCCACTTGCCTCCCTTGTCCATTTTCTTCACCATTTTGCACAATTTTTGCTATAATTCCTGCATACAAATAAATCTTCATGTACAAGTGGAACTAGGTCAATTATAAAGCAAATGCTACACATGTGATGATGATTTTCCTAACTTTATCTTGCTTTTGGGTGAAATGTTGATGGTCAAAATAGGTGTTAGTGACCGTCAACACTCATCAGACATCGTGCCTCAGAGTAGTGCATTGGATATCCCAAAACAAAACAAAAAACCCTGACTTCAAAAGATGACATATAACAAAGGTATTTATATATGAGCATATTGTGCTTTGTGGCAAACGTTCTTGTTCCTCGTTATGCAACCGTAGACCATGAAAGCATTAAGCATCCACTGAGGACTGATGAGCATCAACTGGAAATGGAAGTCATCAGGAGTAAACTCTAGAGCAGGTCCATGGTAGATTGTATCCCTGCTGATATCATGTCCTGATGTCCAACCTGATACTACTATGTTGTTTGTGATACTGGAAACAGAGAAATGGCGACATCTAGTCCGGGTTTGAGACATCAAGATAAGCTTTACTTTTAAATTAACTCTAGAGGCACCTTTAGTCTGGGTTTGAGACACAAACCGGGACTAAAGGTACCTTTAGTCCGGGTTCGTGTCTCAAATCAGAACTAAAAGTCACACTTTTAGTCTGAGTTCATATCTCAAACCGGGGCTAAAGCTTCTGGCACTGACACGTCTTGGTAACCGTTACAAACTGGGACTAAAGGGCGGAATTAGTCCTAGTTTGTACTACAAACCGAGACTAAAGGTCCAGTCCTCCCTTTAGTCACGGTTGGCATTTTTAAACCAGGACTAAATACTTCTTGGCCATCGATGAAATGTTGTTTCTCTAGTGTAAATCAAACTTGTAGTGCTCGATGAGATCTAAACTTTGTAGTCATAATTTTTTGTCTGAACTCATTTATAGGCCAAAATAGCCAATACAAGATGTGTGAAAGTTAATAGAAAATAATATCATGCATCATGCACTTGGTCACAAGTGATCTAAGTGGCACGGTGGTAAGGAAGCCTCACGTGAAGCTTGAGGTCTTGAGTATAATTTGCATGAATCACAATTGTTTGTATTTTGTGCGAACACCTTATGACTACATTTTGCTACTTTTTATGATCGATTTTGATTTCTAGAGGTAGGCTAGCTTGCTGACAACCTCTAGAAATTATTCGATAGAGGTGGTTGGCAAGCTGGCCTGCATCTAGAAATTGATTTCCAGGGTCTTTTGATACCTGCCCCTAAAAATCATTGATTTACATAGACACTTGAATAGAGGATGGTTTTCTAACCTCCTCTGAAAACTAATTCTCTATATGTCTCTAAAAATGTGTTCTGTAGTAGTGTGTAGTCTATTTTCTTTCTATTTTATTTTCGGTGCTTTGAGCTTGTGGCAACACATTGGTCCACCTGCATAGTAGTTGATCGTGACCCAAATTCCAAAAAGCATCCACAGTAATAGTTTAGATATGTTTATACCTAGTTGTGGGAAATTCAAGTTCATCCAAAATTTCCAAAAAATAATGAAAGTACTAAGGAAGTGATATTCTTGCAGCACTGTTTATTTTAAAATGGTAACATGGTTTTCGTGGAAAAAGAAAAAGTATAAAAATCTACATGACCTATAGATGAAAGTGACTGACGATTTTTGCTCCAACTTTGTCACACCCAATTTTAAGGATAAAATTGAATGCACAAAACTCGTGTGTGCCCAGGAATCAATCACACACACAAGCTGACAAATTACTTAAAGTATCATCACGGTGTCTCATACATCAGAGTTATAATAAAACTTAGTCTCATACATTACAGCGGAAAAATAAAAAGATAATAAAACTCTCGTGGCCGCCATCACAGGGAAGGTCAACTGGTTGACCACAAGCCTAATAATCCTCCGGGAAATCCTCATACCCGTTGTCATCTGTTACCCGGGATTTTTATCCAAGTAAAGAAAATAAACAAGTGTAAGTACATCCCGTACTTAACAAGCTAACATGGGGTTATGAAGCTCAAAAGGTTGACACTGGTTTACTGCAGTTAGCATTTTTAGTAAGTCAAGCTTTTATTCTCAGGTATTAACAAGTTATGCTTAAGCTCCCATTTAATTCCCATAAGAACATATATCGGGGTCAAGTGTACCATATATCATCATTGAACAACTTTAAATGCTCATCAACAAGTAACCAGTTATTCTGTGAGTTTTCCGGGCCGCTCGTGAATGTGAGCACGGCTGTTATAACAGTTTGTAACCCTCTGCAGAGGTGGTGCACATTCACCGCGAGTCGTGATCCCCATATGCCCGGGTTAATTACTCCCATGTCACTACCAAGGTGAGCGGGCAGGGTACACTATGAAGCCATTTCATAGGTTTCCCTAACAAGTTAGGGCCGCTAGGTTTCCTTGGCAGGCAGATGTAGGAACCCCCTTTCCTATGGCACATATCCATCGCGGCTATACTCATAGGAACAGAGGCAGCCCTATACCCAACGTGGCAAGCCCCGTTTGCGCTAAAAAGGTAAGCTCTAACTAGCTAGGAAAGATCCTATTACTGAGCTAAAGTCAGAGCCATATGACTCTCCCGGTTGCACTGTCAGTCCTAGCTTTTGCCGACAGATAAGTCCTTATGGAGAGCTGGGAGCAACATGAACAAAGGTCATTTGCACCTTCGCCCTATGGAACAGTTGTTATGAATCATGTTAAACTCTTAGTTCCATAGTATCATTCATCGTCATGTATATCAAGTTCAGTTAGAGCACTAGCAATCTACCCATATGCATTTAACCCATAGGAGACAAGGAACAAGATAAACAATCACTAGGATGTCCTTACGGGTATCAAAATTAGACACATGCAAATGAGTAATTGATTAAAGTGAAATAGGATATCAAGGAAGGCCCATGCTATACTTGCCTTGGTTCACAAACTCGTGCTGGTCCTGCTGGTCGTCGAAGAGTTCTTGGTCTCCAACGTTTTCCTCACCGTCTGAACGCGACCCACACGGCAACATACAACATTCCAAAAGTATTCATGCAAAGCAAACATTCCTATCATTAGAACAGTACATCAACAGTATTGAAAACAAGATAAAATGTTTGTAAACATAATCTACATCTCGCTACGATCACGTCAACACGAAGTTCACGAAAAACGGAGCTAAAATGCGAAAGTTATGATTTAAACAGGTTTTCCTATAGCCATATATTTAATTAAATCTAATCATGAAATTAAAAAGTTCCAAACTTTACTAACAGTAGTTCCAACATGTAGCTTATGAAATTACGAAGCTAACGCGATTTGAATGGATCAATTCGGAGCTAAAGCGACAATTTTATAAGCGAAACAGTTCAAATGGCATTTCTGTAAATACTGAAAACGTATTTTTGACTTAAACCGTGAAGTTTACGCTTTCCAAAGGAGATTGCGCATTCGGGGAAATACGCCTTGGACTGCGGGTTAGGACTTAGAAAAGTCCAGGGACTCTTTTGCAAAATCACCCGCGAAGGGGTAACTTCTAATCCTGGCCGTTGATCTCGCGATGGGCGGTTGAGAATAAACCGAGGAGGGAGAACAGGGGGGGGGGGGGGGGCTGGCCGGAACAGTGCCCCAGGCGGCCAGGCGCCATGGCCGGCGGCGAAGTCTCACCAGTGAGCTCGGTTAGTGGGGCTAGGGTTCGCCAAACGGAAAGCCGAGTGCACCGGGGGACGCGGGGGAGGAAGGGGGTCACGGCCATGCCGTTACGGCGGCCGTGAACGGCGGCTAGCGCGGTGGCCGCCATGGCCGGCGACCACGGCTCGCGGAGCTCGCGGCCAGGGCTCGAGAAGCCAAGAAACGAGAAACGAAAAGCATGGGAGGAGAGGGGAGAGTACGGCACTGCTCACCACGGCGAAAAATCGGAGCGGAGGCGGCTTGGTGACGGTGGTTCGCGCGGAGGCGGACGGCGGAATCCGACGACCTCGGAGCGACGGTTGCTGGGGCCTCCGGTGCGTGAGCGAGGGAGAAATTGGAGCGGGGAGCGAGAGAGGGACTCGCGGGAGGGGCTCGGCTCTTAAAAAGAGGCCGAGGAGCGGGCGACGCGCCCACGATGCGCGAGGAGCGGGCGCGGTTGCGGCTCGACCGCCGCTGCAGTTGCGGGTCGTGCGGGAGGAAGGTGGGGGGAAGAGCTGACCAGCGGGCCCGGCTGGCAGCGGCTGAGAGCGAAGGAGGCGCGCCGGTTGGGCTGGCGCGGCTCACTGGGCCGAGCGGCCGAGGCGCGCGGCGGTTGCGCCAGGGAGAAGGGGAGCTAGGCCGGTGGGGCTTGCTGGGCCGAGCAAAGCACGCGGCTAGGCCAGCGGTGCCGGGTCGAGCGAGGAAAGGGGAGAGAGGAGGGTGAACGGGCCGCGGGAAAGGAAAAAGGCCATGTGGGCCGAAAGTGAGGAAGGAGAGGAGAAAAGAATAAATCCTTTTTCCTTTTTATTTTCCAAACAAATTTTCCAAAAGCATTTTCAAATAATTTTTGAATTCATTTGAACTTTAATCCAAGAACAATCATCACATGAATAAATATTGCAGCAGCATGTATGCATCAAAAGTTTCTAATCTTATAATTGATTTTATTTCCCAAAAATTATTAATTTCCTATAATTGATTGCACACTTAATAACATAATTAAATCAAATTTACTTATTTTAAAAGAATGAAAAATTTTGGGTGTTACAATTCTACCCCCCTTATGATGAATCTCGTCCTCGAGATTCGGGTGATTGCTTACTCAAACAGTTGGGGATAAGTCTTTCTCAGATCCTCTTCTCTTTCCCAAGTAGCCTCATCCTCTGTATAACGATTCCACTGCACCTTGCACATCTTTACTGTTCGGCTTCTCGTAACTCTTTCGGCAGTTTCCAAGATCTTTATCGGATACTCTTCATAAGTAAGATCTTCCTTGACAGCAAGTTCTTCCAAAGGAATTTGTTCTTCTGGTACCCTCAGACACTTTTTCAACTGGGAAACATGGAACACGTCGTGCACACCGGACAAGCTCTCAGGCAGTTCCAACTGATAAGCTACTTCTCCACGTCTCTCTAGGATCTTAAAAGGTCCTATATATCTTGGTGCAAATTTTCCCTTCATATTGAATCTTCTCACACTTCTCATTGGTGACACTTTCAAGTACACATAATCACCAATCTCGAAAGTCAGCTCTCTTCTGCGGGTATCAGCGTAACTCTTCTGTCGGGACTGAGCTACTCTCAAATTGTCTCTAATCATTCTCACTTGTTCTTCCGCGTCTCTAAGGACATCGGGACCAAACACTTGAGTTTCTCCAGTCTGATTCCAGAACAAAGGTGTTCTACACTTACGTCCATACAACGCCTCGAAAGGTGCCATCTTGAGGCTCTTCTGATAACTATTGTTGTACGAGAACTCTGCGTAAGGCAGACTCTTATCCCAACTATCACCATACTGAAGTGCACAGGCTCTCAACATATCTTCCAAAATCTGGTTGATCCTTTCAGTCTGTCCATCAGTTTGCGGGTGGTACGCAGAACTAAAATTCAACTTTGTCCCCAAGGATCTATGCACTTTATGCCAGAATTGCGATGTAAATTGGGTGCCTCTATCCGACACAATTTTCTTGGGAACTCCATGTAAGCACACTATTCTTTCCATGTACAACTCTGCTAATCTTGCACCATTATAGGTAGTCTTGACTGGTAAAAAGTGAGCAATTTTGGTGAGTCGATCCACTATTACCCATATTGAATCATAACCTCTTTGAGTGTGGGGCAGTCCTACAATAAAATCCATACCAACTTCTTCCCATTTCCATTCAGGGATCTTCATTGGTTGTAGTAACCCTACAGGTCTTTGATGCTCAGCTTTCACTCTTTGACAAGTGTCACACAAAGCCACATATTCTGCCACATCTCTCTTCAAACCATACCACCAATACTTCTCCTTGAGATCCAAGTACATCTTGGTACTTCCAGGATGTATAGAATAAGCAGACTCATGGGCCTCTTGCAGAATTGCATCACGGATAGCTTTCGCTTCAGGTACACATATCCTTTTCCCGAACCAAAGAGTACCATTCTCATCCATTCTGAATCCGGGTGCCTTTCCAAGCACTACATTCTCTGCTATCTCTTTAAGTTTTTCATCCTCCAATTGACCTTTGCGTATCTCTTTTTCCAAAGTAGGCTCTATCACCAATTCCATTGCATTAGTGACCAGACTCAAGTTGAGATACTCCATTTCAGCACACAACTCTGCTGACATAGATGTTATCTGAATTCCATTGGCATAGCTCTTTCTGCTAAGTGCATCAGCTACGACGTTTGCCTTTCCCGGGTGATAATGCACTTCCAAATCATAGTCTTTGATCAATTCCAACCAACGACATTGTCTTAGATTCAGATCTGATTGGGTAAAGATATACTTCAAACTCTTATGATCAGTATAGATATCACTCTTATGTCCAATCAGATAATGTCTCCAGATCTTTAAAGCATGAACCACAGCTGTCAATTCCAAGTCATGAGTAGGATAATTCAACTCATGCTTCCTTAGTTGTCTAGATGCATATGCAACCACTCTTCCTTCTTGCATAAGCACACATCCGAGACCCAAACGGGATGCATCACAATATATAGAGAAGTTCTTGCTTAAATCGGGCAAGATTAATACTAGAGCTATAGTCAATCTCTTCTTTAACTCTTCAAAGTTTGCCTAGCATTTATCCGACCATACATACTTAGCATTCTTTTCCAACAGAGCTGTCATGGGCTTGGCTAGCTTGGAAAAGCCTTCAATGAACCTTTGGTAATAACCAGCTAATCCCAAAAAGCTACGAATCTCACTTATAGTTGTTGGTGGTTTCCAATTCAGTACATCTTGCACTTTGCCTGGATCCACTGCTATTCCACCATTGGAGACAACATGACCCAGAAAAGAGACTTCCTTTAACCAAAACTCACACTTGCTCCGCTTAGCGTACAACTTATGTTCTCTAAGCTTTTGCAAGACCAACCTTATGTGTTCATCATGTTCTTCTTCAGTCTTGGAGAATATTAGTATGTCATCTATGAATACTACCACAAATTTATCCAGAAACTCAATGAACACCTTATTCATCAGATACATGAAGTATGCGGGTGCATTGGTCAATCCAAAAGACATAACGGTGTACTCATATAATCCATACCGTGTAGTGAATGCTGTCTTGGGTATGTTCGAGTTCCGAATCTTAAGCTGATGATACCCAGATCGAAGATCAATCTTGGAGAACACATGTGCTCCTCTCAACTGATCAAACAAATCATCAATCCTAGGCAAAGGGTATTTATTCTTGATGGTAACCTCATTAAGTGAGCGGTAATCCACACACATCCGTTGACTACCATCCTTCTTATCCACAAAGATCACAGGTGCCCCCCACAGGGAAGAACTAGGGCGTATGAAACCTTTTTCTTGCAACTCTTTTAGTTGTTTCTTAAGCTCTTCTAATTCATTAACTCCCATTCTATATGGACGTTTAGCTATTGGTGCAGTTCCATTTAATAATTCAATAATGAATTCAATGTCTCGGTCAGGTGGCATACCTGGCAAGTCATCGGGGAAGACATCCGGGAACTCCTCCATGACACGATCTTGTTCATTGACTTCACCATCTAGCTGATTCACTGTGGCTGTAGGCTGAGCTTGCACTACTACTTCTACACAGATTCTATCCCCATTGAGTGATGTCACAACCACAGATTTCTCCTGACACTGAATCACTGCCCGATGCTGTTTCATCCAATCCATTCCCAGGATAAGATCAATTCCCGCTGTTCTCAACACAATAGGCTTCACTTTGAAGTCTACCCCCCTTAAGGAAATGCTAGTTGAGGGGCTCCAATAAGAAGCGGGCATACTACCTCCCGGGGAATTCACTAGTATAGGATTTTTCATGGCACACAAAGGTATGCTATGCATTCTAACAAAAGCTTGGGAGATAAAAGAATGCGAAGCACCAGAATCAAAAAGTACGGTAGCAGAAATAGAGTTGACGCTGAACGTACCCAGCATGACCTCAGGCGTCTCCTGAGCTGCATCAGATGACACATATTCACCTTCGCTATGAGAGGTGGTTGGGCGTTGAACTTCTGATTGTTGGCCTGGTTCTGAGGTGCTTGTTGGTTCTGCTTCTTAGGACACTGATGAGCATAGTGACCTATTTCTCCACATCGGTAACAGGCATTGGGATTGTTGGGTGCACCACTCTTCACAGGAGCACTGTTAGGCACTCCCTGGTGTGTTGCAGGATTGCTAGTCTGTTGCGGGGGACGCTGATTTCCAAACTGTTGCTGGTACTAAGGGCGTTGTTGGAACTGGTTCCGCTGAGAATACTGACCACGGTTTCCCTAGTGAGTTGGTCCTTGATTTCTCTGCTGGAAACCTTGCGGGGGATAAGCACGTGGGCGAGTGTTGCTTCCAGAAGCTTGCCCTTGGAGCCTTCTCTTCTTAGCTTCCATCTCCTTGCGCTTGTCATCAATCACGATTGCGCGATTCACCAAAGACTGGAAGTTAGGGTAAGTATTAGACATCAGCTGGAGCTGCAGTCCATCATAGAGTCCCTTGAGGAAACGGTGTTGCTTATCCTTGTCATCCGCTACATCATTAGGAGCGTAGCGTGATAGTTGTGCGAAACACCCAAAATTTTTCATTCTTTTAAAATAAGTAAATTTGATTTAATTATGTTATTAAGTGTGCAATCAATTATAGGAAATTAATAATTTTTGGGAAATAAAATCAATTATAAGATTAGAAACTTTTGATGCATACATGCTGCTGCAATATTTATTCATGTGATGATTGTTCTTGGATTAAAGTTCAAATGAATTCAAAAATTATTTGAAAATGCTTTTGGAAAATTTGTTTGGAAAATAAAAAGGAAAAAGGATTTATTCTTTTCTCCTCTCCTTCCTCACTTTCGGCCCACATGGCCTTTTTCCTTTCCCGCGGCCCGTTCACCCTCCTCTCTCCCCTTTCCCCGCTCGGCCCGGCACCGCTGGCCCAGCCGCGCGCTTTGCCGGCCCAGCTCCCCTTCTCCCTGGCGCCTGGGGCACTGTTCCGGCTAGCCCCCCCCCCTTGTTCTCCCTCCTCGGTTTATTCTCAACCGCCCATCGCGAGATCAACGGCCAGGATTAGAAGTTACCCCTTCGCGGGTGATTTTGCAAAAGAGTCCCTGGACTTTTCTAAGTCCTAACCCGCAGTCCAAGGCGTATTTCCCCGAATGCGCAATCTCGTTTGGAAAGCGTAAACTTCACGGTTTAAGTCAAAAATACGTTTTCAGTATTTACAGAAATGCCATTTGAACTGTTTCGCTTATAAAATTATCGCTTTAGCTCCGAATTGATCCATTCAAATCGCGTTAGCTTTGTAATTTCATAAGCTACATGTTGGAACTACTGTTAGTCAAGTTTGGAACTTTTTAATTTCATGATTAGATTTAATTAAATATATGGCTATAGGAAAACCCGTTTAAATCATAACTTTCGCATTTTAGCTCCGTTTTTCGTGAACTTCGCGTTGACGTGATCGTAGCGAGACATAGATTATGTTTATAAACATTTTATCTTGTTTTCAATACTGTTGGTGTACTGTTCTAATGATAGGAATGTTTGCTTTGCATGAATTCTTTTGGAATGTTGTATGTTGCCGTGTGGGTCGCGTTCAGACGGTGAGGAAAACGTTGGAGACCAAGAACTCTTCGACGACCAGCATGACGAGCACGAGTTTGTGAACCAAGGCAAGTATAGCATGGGCCTTCCTTGATATCCTATTTCACTTTAATCAATTACTCATTTGCATGTGTCTAATTTTGATACCCGTAAGGACATCCTAGTGATTGTTTATCTTGTTCCTTGTCTCCTATGGGTTAAATGCATATGGGTAGATTGCTAGTGCTCTAACTGAACTTGATATATATGATGATGAATGATACTATGGAACTAAGAGTTTAACATGATTCATAACAACTGTTCCATAGGGCGAAGGTGCAAATGACCTTTGTTCATGTTGCTCCTAGCTCTCCATAAGGACTTATCTGTCGGCAAAAGCTGGGACTGACAGTGCAACCGGGAGAGTCATATGGCTCTGACTTTAGCTCAGTAATAGGATCTTTCCTAGCTAGTTAGAGCTTACCTTTTTGGCACAAATGGGGCTTGCCACGTTGGGTATAGGGCTGCCTCTGTTCCTATGAGTATAGCCGCGATGGATATGTGCCATAGGAAAGGGGGGTTCCTACATCTGCCTGCCAAGGAAACCTAGCGGCCCTAACTTGTTAGGGAAACCTATGAAATGGCTTCATAGTGTACCCTGCCCGCTCACCTTGGTAGTGACATGGGAGTAATTAACCTAGGCATATGGGGATCATGACTCGCGGTGCATGTGCACCACCTCTGCAGAGGGTTATAAACTATTATAACAGCCGTGCTTATGGTCACGAGCGGCCCGGAAAACTCACAGAATAACTGGTTACTTGTTGATGAGCATTTAAAGTTGTTCAATGATGATATATGGTACACTTGACCCCGATATATGTTCTTATGGGAATTAAATGGGAGCTTAAGCATAACTTGTTAATACCTGAGAATAAAAGCTTGACTTACTAAAAATGCTAACTGCAGTAAACCAGTGTCAACCTTTTGAGCTTCATAACCCCATGTTAGCTTGTTAAGTACGGGATGTACTTACACTTGTTTATTTTCTTTACTTGGATAAAAATCCCAGATGGGTAACAGATGACAACGGGTATGAGGATTTCCCGGAGGATTATTAGGCTTGTGGTCAACCAGTTGACCTTCCCTGTGATGGCGGCCACGAGAGTTTTATTATCTTTTTATTTTTTCGCTGTAATGTATGAGACTAAGTTTTATTATAACTCTGATGTATGAGACACCGTGATGATACTTTAAGTAATTTGTCAGCTTGTGTGTGTGATTGATTCCTAGGCACACACGAGTTTTGTGCATTCAATTTTATCCTTAAAATTGGGTGTGACAAATTGGTATCAATAATCCTCCGGGAAATCCTCATACCCGTTGTCATCTGTTACCCATCCAGGATTTTTATCCAAGTAAAGAAAATAAACAAGTGTAAGTACATCCCGTACTTAACAAGCTAACATGGGGTTATGAAGCTCAAAAGGTTGAAACTAGTTTACTGCAGTTAGCATTTTTAGTAAGTCAAGCTTTTATTCTTAGGTATTAACAAGTTATGCTTAAGCTCCCATTTAATTCCCATAAGAACATATATCGGGGTCAAGTGTACCATATATCATCATTGAACAACTTTAAATGCTCATCAACAAGTAACCAGTTATTCTGTGAGTTTTCCGAGCCGCTCGTGACCGTGAGCACGGCTGTTATAACAGTTTGTAACCCTCTGCAGAGGTGGTGCACATTCACCGCGAGTCGTGATCCCCATATGCCCGGGTTAATTACTCCCATGTCACTACCAAGGTGAGCGGGCAGGGTACACTATGAAGCCATTTCATAGGTTTCCCTAACAAGTTAGGGCCGCTAGGTTTCCTTGGCAGGCAGATGTAGGAACCCCCCTTTCCTATGGCACATGTCCATCGTGGCTATACTCATAGGAACAGAGGCAGCCCTATACCCAACGTGGCAAGCCCCATTTGCGCCAAAAAGTTAACCTCTAACTAGCTAGGAAAGATCCTATTACTGAGCTAAAGTCAGAGCCATATGACTCTCCCGGTTGCACTGTCAGTCCTAGCTTTTGCCGACAGATAAGTCCTTATGGAGAGCTGGGAGCAACATGAACAAAGGTCATTTGCACCTTCGCCCTATGGAACAATTGTTATGAATCATGTTAAACTCTTAGTTCCATAGTATCATTCATCATCATGTATATCAAGTTCAGTTAGAGCACTAGCAATCTACCCATATGCATTTAACCCATAGGAGACAAGGAACAAGATAAACAATCACTAGGATGTCCTTACGGGTATCAAAATTAGACACATGCAAATGAGTAATTGATTAAAGTGAAATAGGATATCAAGGAAGGCCCATGCTATACTTGCCTTGGTTCACAAACTCGTGCTGGTCCTGCTGGTCATCAAAAAGTTCTTGGTCTCCAACGTTTTCCTCACCGTCTGAACGCGACCCACACGGCAACATACAACATTCCAAAAGCATTCATGCAAAGCAAACATTCCTATCATTAGAACAGTACACCAACAGTATTGAAAACAAGATAAAATGTTTGTAAACATAATCTACGTCTCGCTACGATCACGTCAACGCGAAGTTCACGAAAAACGGAGGTAAAATGCGAAAGTTATGATTTAAACGGGTTTTCCTATAGCCATATATTTAATTAAATCTAATCATGAAATTAAAAAGTTCCAAACTTGACTAACAGTAGTTCCAACATGTAGCTTATGAAATTACGAAGCTAACGCGATTTGAATGGATCAATTCGGAGCTAAAGCGATAATTTTATAAGCGAAACAGTTCAAATGGCATTTCTGTAAATACTGAAAACATATTTTTGACTTAAACCGTGAAGTTTACGCTTTCCAAACGAGATTGCGCATTCGGGGAAATACGCCTTGGACTGCGGGTTAGGACTTAGAAAAGTCCAAGGACTCTTTTGCAAAATCACCCGCGAAGGGGTAACTTCTAATCCTGGCCGTTGATCTTGCGATGGGCGGTTGAGAATAAACCGAGGAGGGAGAACAAGGGGGGGTGGGCTGGCCGGAACAGTGCCCCAGGCGGCCAGGCGCCATGGCCGGCGGCGAAGTCTCACCGGTGAGCTCGGTTAGGGGGGCTAGGGTTCGCCAAACGGAAAGTCGAGTGCACCGGGGGACGCGGGGGAGGAAGGGGTCGCGGCCATGCCGTTACGGCGGCCGGGAACGGCGGCTAGCGCGGTGGCCGCCATGGCCGGCGACCACGGCTCGCGGAGCTCGCGGCCAGGGCTCGAGAAGCCAAGAAACGAGAAACGAAAAGCATGGGAGGAGAGGGGAGAGTACGGCGCTGCTCACCACGGCGAAAAATCGGAGCGGAGGCGGCTCGGTGATGGTGGTTCGCGCGGAGGCGGACGGCGGAATCCGACGACCTCGGAGCGACGGTTGCTGGGGCCTCCGGTGCGTGAGCGAGGGAGAAATTGGAGCGGGGAGCGAGAGAGGGACGCGCGGGAGGGGCTCGGCTCTTAAAAAGAGGCCGAGGAGCGGGCGACGCGCCCATGATGCGCGAGGAGCGGGCGCGGTTGCGGCTCGACCGCCGCTGCGGTTGCGGGTCGCGCGGGAGGAAGGTGGGGGGAAGAGCTGACCAGCGGGCCCGGCTGGCAGCGGCTGAGAGCGAAGGAGGCGCGCCGGTTGGGCTGGCGCGGCTCACTGGGCCGAGCGGCCAAGGCGCGCGGCGGTTGCGCCAGGGAGAAGGTGAGCTGGGCCGGCGGGGCTTGCTGGGCCGAGCAAAGCGCGCGGCTGGGCCAGCGGTGCCGGGCCAAGCGGGGAAAGGGGAGAGAGGAGGGTGAACGGGCCGCAGGAAAGGAAAAAGGCCATGTGGGCCGAAAGTGAGGAAGGAGAGGAGAAAAGAATAAATCCTTTTTCCTTTTTATTTTCCAAACAAATTTTCCAAAAGCATTTTCAAATAATTTTTGAATTCATTTGAACTTTAATCCAAGAACAATCATCACATGAATAAATATTGCAGCAGCATGTATGCATCAAAAGTTTCTAATCTTATAATTGATTTTATTTCCCAAAAATTATTAATTTCCTATAATTGATTGCACACTTAATAACATAATTAAATCAAATTTACTTATTTTAAAAGAATGAAAAATTTTGGGTGTTACAAACTTGAATTTGGCCATGAGCAAGGATCCTTTCCATTTCATAATGAAATCCACTTACACCCACCGTGATGGTATGGCTCATGTGGATTAATTTGTAAATCAAAGCATGCCCACCACCATCCTCACCTACCCACCCACCCACACCAACATGAATAATCACACTGGTCGAGGCACCGTCCCCAAGCCTAACCTGCGCATTCCAAGCTGCCTGGGCAGTCTTTTCCATCTGAGCCGGAGTGGATTTGCCCTCTGTCATTCAATCCACGGTCACCATTGTTTCTAGAGATTGGTACTGGGGTCAAGCAGCGTGGACGCCCACTCCAAATGTCCAGAAGAGATAGCGTGCGGTGCCTAGCCTAGGACATTTCTGTCTCTTATATAGAAGCTGATGTCATTATAATAGAAACTGTTGACAGAACCGGTGGTAGTGCCCAATGCGACATTAAAAATAGACCCAGGGCTAAATAAGGAAGAATTTTTTTAACTTAGTTTTCCTATGTTGAAGAAAATGCATGTATCTGTACGTTGCCTATAAATAAAATACAGAATTGTTGCCCTGAATTGATTTTGGGCAAGTTCATGAAACTTTTCATCTCATCATGAAAGCCACTGATAATTATAACCACCACTCTGTACCTGAGATGGTATGGCTCATCAAGATCAATATGTCGCTGATCAAAGCATGCCCCCCCACGGTCCCCACCTCCACACACAACATATATACTCAGACATTGTGCCTTGGATCGGAGTAGCGCTTTGGGTATCCCAAAACAAACAAACAAAGCTAGAAAGAGAAAACCTGATATAAAGAGATGGCATATAACAGAGGCATTTCTATGAGAAAATTGTGCTTTGTGTCCAATGTTGCTGCTTCTTGTTGACAATCAGTGACTATGCAAGGATGATGCATTCTAGGATAGATGAGCAACTGGGTATGTGAGTCATTGGGAATAAAATTTTATCGACATGTCGTGATCTGACTCCATAAGTACTCCATCACTGAATCGCTTCGTTTATTCCAGTTTGAAACATTAAGCAATCACGCCCTTCCTAGTAAGAATCAAGAAATGAACGCATGTACAGTAGTCCAACCTGGGTTGCAACACTATGTGATGTCCCGCTAGCTAATAAGATATTGAGTTGTTTTGTTATTATTGTAATATTTCTGTTTGACGATTATTTATATTAAAATAGTTATGTGCGGCAAGATCAATGTGCAAAATATACATTCAGCGCATATTATGCCCACTTACAAATATATCTCCATGGAAGAGCTTTTGAAATCTAGCCCCAACATCACATATATTTCTAGAAAATTAAAATAATTTAAATGTTTGATCTTGAGTAGAACTCACGATGAGAGCCCCAGAGCTCTGTTTGATGTTCAAACATATTTTTGGCTTTGAGATATATTGATAATTAAAAACATTAGCTGTGTATACATTATTTTTCATAGCTGGTCAATTGGCTTGTAATATTAAAAAATTAATGATTTCTACTGGAAAGGAAGAGTCCAGATGGAAGAAGCTAATTAACATCCTGCTAGTTCTCCCAGAACATTGTCTCCTGCACTCAGCTCCTCTGTTCCTCTGCCCTCCACGACCTGCTAGTCCTCATGAGATGGACGTCGATTGTCACACCCTAAAATTTGCATCATTTTAAAATAGGTGAATTTGATTTAATTATGCATTTTGTGAGCATGTAAACTTAGAGAAAAAAAACTTTTGTTAAATTAAAATCAACTATAACGTCTAGCTATATGTTTGTGCATACATGCTGCTGCATATTTATTTTTGTGATGATTGGGTTTGATCAAAATTGCAAAAGAATTTGAATTTGATTTGAATTAGGGTATGAAAATATGTTTAAGAAAAAGAAAAGGAATTTTTTACCTCTCTCTCCCTCTCTCCCTAGCTTTTGGCCCGCTCAGCCTTGTCTCCCTCGCAGCCCAGCTTCCACCTCCTCTCTCCCCGCGGCCTAGCGCACTACGCGCGGCCCGCTTGGCCGGCCGGCCTAGCAAAGAAGAAGCGTCGGGGCCTCCCTCATCTCTCTCTATCTGACTGACCAGCCGGTCCCGCGCCTAGAGTCGCTAACACGACGAGCCCGCACGTCAGTGTCGTCTTCCTCCTCCCGTTTGTGTCCGAGTAGGACTCTGCTCCGCCGGGAGTCCGCCTCCGCCCCGTTTCCGCCCGATTGGCGTGTGCCGCAAGCCACCCCACCCCTTAAATAGCGCCCTACGCCCGCGCCACCTCCCTATCTAGCCTGAGAGCAAGCCGCTGTCGTTCCCAGAGACCAAAGCGCCACCGCAACCCTAAGCCACCGCCGTCGAGTTTGTTTCGCCGCCCCGCTGCTTCTCCGCCACCTCGACCGCGTTGTTGAACACCTTCGTGAGGTAAGAATGCCTTGAGTACCGCCTTTGCCCTCTCCCTCGTTCTCTACCGCCGGCACCAGCTCGCCATAGTCTCACCGCCGTACCCAAGACATTTAGAAGGGGAGCTCTACGTCTCTTTGCCAATTAGAAACCTAGCGGCCCTAACTTGTTAGATGAACCTTTGAAAGGCCTCATAGTGTACCCTGCCTGCTCACCTTGGAAGTGTTTTGGGAGTTATAAACCCGGGCGTATGGGTAATCACGACTCATAGTGAAAGTGTACAACCTCTGCAGAGTGTAAAACTGGTATATCAGTCGTGCTCACGGTCATGAGCGGCCTTGGAACCCTTATGGAATAGATGATCACTATTAATTACTTGTTTATGCTATTCATTAATCATGTTTGCATTGATCATGTGTTTACTTTGGGATTATGACAACTTGTTGCTACTCTTATGCTAAAATTATGATAACTAAAAGCTAAATGCTGTTAAACCTGTGTCAAGCCTTTGAGCCTCATAAACCTCATGTTACATTTGTTGAGTACGAGATGTACTTACGCTTGTTTATTTTCATTGCTTGAATAAAAATCCCGGATGGGTAACATATTGCTATGGTAATGACGACTTCCCTGAGGATTACTAGTCTTGTGGTCAACCAGTTGACATCCCTGTGCTATGGAGCTTCTGCGAGAGAGTTATCTTTATATTTCCGCTATATTTATGTGAAGACTATGTGATATTATTCGTGATGTAATAAACACTTGTGATGATACTTTCTATAATTTGTCGGCTTATGTGTGTGATTGATCTCTAGGCGTACATAAGATTATGCATCCCATTTTATCCCTAAAATTGGGTGTGACATGGATTTTCTAAGATTTCGTGATGTATCAAGGCTGCCTGTTCAAGACAGGTTCCAGATGAAGTCCCCTCAAGAATCATGCGTTCTATATGCATCTTTGAGCTTGGGGCAGCAATGGTTTATCTACATAGCTGTTGATTGTAACAGTTGAGTTACATTTATATGTAATTGTGCAAAGTTCAAGTTCATAAAATTTTCCAAAAATAAAGAAGGTAATAAGGAGGTGATATTCTTGCAGCACTGTTTATCTATAATTGTTAACTTAAACTTCATGGTGAAAGAAAAAGTACGTAAATGTGTACATGGCCTATAGATGAATGTGACAGAAGATTTTTTCCCCCTGCGTTGAGTTTCGGCATGGACATTGATTCTTTCCGTCTCTCATCATAAAATCAACTTACACCGACCGTTGTGTACCTGTGATGCAGGGAGCCGGCCTGCGGTCGGTGGAGCAGGGTCTGCCCGTGCATGCATGGATACGTGCGAGCGGTCCGCTTGGTCCTCGTGCAAGTCCAAAATGGTACATGCTGTTACTGGACATGTTACGAGCTGTTTGTGCCAGTGAAAGCTTGAACTGGACACGTTGTTACAAGCTGTTTGTGCGGCTGTTTGCAAAAGTAAAAAAGATGTGTAAATTTATCTCAACTTATTCATTTTTAGCCTATTTGTATTTGGGGCACATGCTCATGTCCTTTCTTTCGTCTCCCTATAGCTCATCAAGGCCATCAAGACTGGAATGGAACCACTGCACTAGTGTATTATATCATATGAATTTTTTTACAATAATTGGGGAAAAATTCGATGGCTGACATCGACCGAGAGCGGCCAATCTGACGGCAACAAAGGTAGGAGGCAACCAGAGGCAATGGGGCGGAGGCAACGGGAGGCGATTGTTGTGTCTATGATCGGTGTGCCATATGCGTAAAAATCGCCTTCCATTGCCTCCGCAAATGTGGGGATTAGGACTGGGCGGTAATTCCATTCTCGTAGTTTTTTTTGATAAAGGGTAAAACGGTAACTCTATAAATGCAAAAATAATGTTTTGAGTAATATAGTTAGGATGGATAATACAATTAGTATAGTTAGTTAAATGAATATGTCGTTTACTTCTTCTAGGGTTCCACCGCCGCCGTCCTGCGAGCCGCCGCCGCCGCCGTTGGGTGGAGGTCGGGCGCAGGGCAACAGGCCACCCCTACCCCTCGTTCCTCCTCGCCGTCATCCGCTCGGGTGTCGCCCTCCTCCTCGCCGTACTCCGCTCGGGCGCCGCCCTCAGCATTCGTCCATGGTGGAGCAAGAGGAGGCAAGAGAGGATGGGGACCATGAAACCTAGATCCAAGCGCGCCATGAGGAGGAGGCGCCGGCGCCGACACCGACTCTATTGCTGGCGTGCTGCACACGACCAGGGGCAGGTTCGACACCGCCGCGGTGCTATCTGCATTGGGCAGGTTCGGCGTCACGTGCCTCGCGCTGGCGCCGCCGACGCTGCTGGCCATCGTGCGCACCGCCGAGGAAGCGGACGCGGACGCTGCCGCCCACGTGGCCACGCTCTTGGCGGTGAACTGCGGTGGTGTGCCCCTCGCGGCTGACCTCATTGCGCGCTTCTCGCGCACTTTACCCGGCATAGGCGTTACCCAGGTTGTTTTCTCGCTGCCGCAAGTTCATGTCTTTTGATTCTTAGTTCAGAGAATATCGTAACTACTAGAGTAGTTCATACAAATCACTTGCAATTGTGTGTTCATCATAGCATACAGTGCTTGTTTCCAATTGGCAAAAGGGGTATGGTCTTACAGGATTGATGGTTTTCGTATACTAGGTTAGAAACTGTCAAGTATGCTCTCTTTAGTTAGTGAATTATTTATTGACTAATCTCATTTGCAGATATGAGCTTGAATTAAATGTTCTTGGACTTAGGTTTTTAGTTTGACACAGCCATCATGTGTAATTTTGAGTTTTGTGAAAAGAAGTATGAAGAGCTACTGATACAACTATAGTTCTGTCAGCCGGTTCAACTTTGACTTTCATAGTTTGTAGAATTTCTGGTGGCTTGGTTGGAGCATTTGTAACATTGGGCAGGATTGACATGTCATTCAACACATTAGTGCTTGCATTTCTGTTCTTCTAGGCAAGTTTTTCTCTATATTAGCTTCAAAAGCTTTGGAGCACTACCTGTTTAAGAAGGCTTTGCTTATATTTAACTTAACTAACCTGATGGTATAGCGGCAAAGCTAGTGTGAGTATATGCATTGATGATTTTTATTTGTAAGGATGAATACCTGTTCAGATCTGCAACATGCATTTCTTTGGATAGGCAAATGGTTTAGTGCAGCAATTGTCTCGGTTAGATTTTCCTTTCTGGTACATGATGTCTATTATTTGTGTCCTGACAGAACTCACATCCACCATATCTGCTTCAATGGAAGGAGCAGTCAGCTTCTTTTTAATCATTGCAAATTTTAAGAGAAGTTTTCCCTTGCAGAAGGGGCTGATATTTTGTCATTTAGTGTCAAGGACATAGGAGTAGTTACTTTGGCATTTCAGAGCTAGTTGCCTTTGCTTAAATGATCGGTGGTGATAGGGATTATAAAACTATAAAGTGAGGCCAGTTTTAGTCTTGTTTTGTCTGGTAACACTTGTACAACATTAAAAGCTAAGCACAACACTTCTACACCACTTTCTATCTCTTTTTTGGGATACTGCATTATAGCTTGCACATGGATAAAATAGAGATTTAAGTGACATCTGCTAATGTTTGTTTATTTTTCAGGTCATCTGAACCAACAGGTACTAGTGCCACTTTCAAGGGCTTGAGGCCATGGCTGCCAACAACATGGCTGCTAGTCTGAACCAGCAGATGATAGCAGATGAAGGGAATGCTAAATGCTCACAGAATGAATTATTCTAAATCTTTGCCTAGTAGTTGAGTCATGTTTTGGATTGCAACATGGTTGATCATGGCTATATGGTTGATCATGGCCATGAGCTGGTACTGTGATTGAGGTCACACTTTGTTTCTTTAGGATTGCAACATCTTACTGATCGTGGATATGTGCGACTGCATGTTGACTTATTTAAACTGATCTTACTGATCTTGTTTCTTTAGGATTGCAACATCTCTGCTGATATTTGATTTGTGCTGACAGCACTGCCTGACTGTCTCTTGCTACTACAGGGTTTGGAAAGTGATGATGCAGAAGATGTGAAGTAGTTGATCTACGCTTTTCACGACTCGAGAGATGACTACAAAGATACTGAACGTTAGAGCTCCAAGATGCTTATGTTATCCTTTAATTAGCAACGGCTTCTGAACTTGTGTTATCTCTAAGTATACTATGTTAGGTTATCCTTGAATTGAGGTCAGGAATCAAAATGCTTATGTAAAAGTCATTTTTGTTGCTAATTTCTATTTGGGAAGCTAAGGATGATGACCTGGCATTGCTGTGAACAACTCATATGGCGTATCAAAAGCAAATATTTCCTGATATTGCCAGTATTGCAAATATTTCCTGTTATTGCCAGTATCGCCGCAGTGGCCTGGCATCAATTTCAATGCACTAATGGTCTAGTTTACCCTATCAACTTCACTCTAGAACCGATCAGTGACTCATGCAGACACCCCGGCTATTCGTGTGCTGCGCTTAGGGCCCAAAATCATCAACGCTATACTCTGGAAGCAAGGAAGTGCAGATATTCAGAAGAATCAGAACCATCATTCAGTTCAGACATCACACTGGCGGAGTCTATGGTCGGTTCAAACAACAATAGAAAGAAAAATTCAGTGCCGGAGCTCTACTCATTTAACTTCTACGTTCTTACAGCTCTTCACATAATAAAGGAGACCATAAGCATAAGATAATTTGGCACAGGATTATTAGCACTGAATTCACATAAAAAAGACCATAAGCTTCAGATGATATTGATAAGATCTCAGGCTGATACGATCTCATTGGTAATTCAAGTAAAAAATACATAGTGTTGACTTGGCAAAATAGTTCAAGAAATCACTCTATTCGACCTACAATATATTGGCATGGTTTTTAAATCTTGCCAAGGTTGGCTTCGACCTTCCTTCTGAGATCCCCGATAATCTTAGGCCTGGTTTAGTTCCCAAAAATTTTCACCCCAAACTATCACATCGAATCTTGCGGCACATGCATGGAGTATTAAATATAGACGAAAAAACTAATTGCACAGTTTGGTTGGAAATCGCGAGACGAATGTTTTAAGACTAATTAGTCCATGATTAGCCATAAGTGCTACAGTAACTAACATGCGCTAATGATGGATTAATTAGGCTTAATAAATTCGTCTCGCAGTTTCCAGGCGAGCTATGTAATTAGTTTTTTTTATTAGTATCCGAAAACCCCTTCCGATATCCCCGAAACATCCGATGTGACATCCAAAAATTTTCATTTCGCGAACTAAACACAGCCTTAGACATGTCGTCTATCATCTTCCCTTGGTGCTCGAGGCTGTTTTTCATGGCATTGACCTTCTTTTGTCTACTGACAGCCCATACTCAGTAAGACTGATTTTCAATTAAGGGCTATGTCATCGTGTAAGTATGGAATCTGTCAAAAATAATACATGTCAAATGAAGTGGGTTGTGCAGTACAAATTACATGCAGCCGTGCAAGAAGATACCTGGTGCTCTGACACGTCCTCCTCATCACTCCAGTCCTAACACCCATTCAAGCATCTACGGATCTCTTGGCTCCAGCAGTTGCAGCACCACGCCAACAGGTCGTCGATGCCACCGACAGGATTTAGGCACGGAGAGACATTGTTCTTGCAGTTGCGGTACAGATACTTATTGCATTGGCCGTCGTCAGGGCAGAATTCATGATTGCACACCTGAAATATAATGGATCATATAAAAGAGCCAATGCATCTATCCCTCGTGGAACCAGACGAAACACTCATTAGCACTTGAAAAAAAATTGCATAGAAATATGCATGCATGAGCTATGGACTCGATTGCATAGAAACAAACAGGCATAGTTGTTTCCAATTCAACTACAAACAGATCTCTAAAAATTCATCGTTCCACAGACATACCTCGTTGGGTGACCTGGGCTTTTGATAGGAAGATCACATCCTCCGTTCACGCAAGCATTGCGACGACCGCGATTCCAGTTCCAGCAGTTGTAGCAGCTGAAGCCGTCTCTCCCTCTCGGGGAGAGGCATGGAGAGACTCCGTTCATGCAGTTCACGCAGTCAGGGGCCAAGCACCTTTCGGCGCTCTTCTTCAAAGCCGTGGATTTTCCCGTCTTCATCTTCTTCTCAGCCGATGATTTTCCTGGATTCATCTCTAGACGGCGTGGATGTGGCCGGCGACGTGGTGAAGGCGGAGATCAGCGGCGGCAGCGCGTCGAGCTCCGGCCGGCGGTGGGCTAGGGCTAGGGCTAAGGTTACGGCTCCGAGTGGCCCCTTTAGGGTTCTAAGGTGGCGGCACGGTGCTCTGGGCATACTGTTTATAGGGGCGGGCGCGGGGAACCTCGGGGGCCACGATCGAGGGGATCGGGCGGCGGTGGCTACGCCCGGTTGATGCGGCGCGGCGGGGCACGTTCGATGGAGGGGAGGGGTAGTGGGCTTTGGCCTAGAGGCATATCGCTGGGAGTTGGGGAGAAGTTGCCGCTTTGTGTCCGTCTCCAGGGAAGGAGGCGACACTGTGCGTGGAGCTACTGACACGCGGGCCCTGTAGGTCAGCGACAGGGGCGCGGGCACAGGGCGCTGGGCCACGTCGCCTGTTGTTGCGGGGCTGGCCTGTTGTTTCTGATGGGATGCTGCCTGCTGGGCTTCGGGCCACGAGAGGGAAAGGGCTTTTGACGAATCAGGTTTTGAAATATTCCTAATAATTTTTTAGTTTTGAAATACAGCTTTGAACTTGATTTTGAAATAAAATTTAACAAAATCTAATTATTTTATAAATAGATCAAAAATTTGATTCGAACTTACGTAGAATTTTATAAATTCAATTTTGACAACAATACAAATTTATGCAAAGGCATGAATGCAACATCCCTCAATTTAAAATTTTTAAATTTATCTAAAGTTCCCATTTTGCTCATTTTGAAATACTAAACCTCTAACTAAATATTGGAATACTTTAGTAAATTCATAAAAGGCCTAACGTAGGGTTGCGATGAAAAGTTAGTTTGCACGTACTGACTGAGTGGAGTAAAAGGCCTAAAGTGAATGGAAGTGAATCAATCACTCTCATGTCTCGACAGAGTGAACCACTAGCCTTAACATGATACAAACTAATCCGTCACTATCACGTGTCGTCCGAGTGGACTAACAAGCTAATAGCACGATAACAAAGTCAACCGATCACTCTCATGTCTCCTCTGAGTAGCTAGACTAGTGCTCGTAGGACGACATCACCAAATGCTCTATAATCTGTCTGACATTGAAAGTCACACCAGAGCAGTCCCATCAGGTGCCCTCTCCCATCAGTCTTGTACTGGAAAAAGAAATCAGGATCTCTATGTTTTGATTCTGTCATGTAACTGATGATTGTTCGAGCATCACCACCGGAAAGTGTCTCCGCCTTGTTGCGATGGCAGAAATTGTAAAGGTCCCTTGATGTAAATCCAACCTTATCATACCCACCGTACCGTCTAACCATAATATCCATTATCTGGTGTTTGCGGATCCTAGAAATCTACAGCTGTACAATCTCTGCTTTCTGATCATCGCTGATTCTTCTATGTGAACGCAGAAAGCAAGCAAGGTCTGGTTCCATCATCGGATGGTTGTGCTCATCGATGAAATCCTTCACATACCACTGCTCTGTGTTCGGATCCTGTGCAATCACAAGTTGAGCACGGCATCCACAACGAGTGATATTCCGCGGCCTCCGCTTCTTGATCTCCCTCCTCACCTCCTTCTCTACGCGGAAACCTTCACAGCTGCAAACAAACTTCCGAAGGGTTCTCTCACTGTGGCCATTGTCCCACTCGCAGTATTCCTTTCTGACACTAAATCCTTTCTCCTAAGCGTAGTTATTATAAAACTCAAATCCGTCGTCCTCACTGCCGAACATCTTCATAACAATTTCACTGTACTCCAGCAAAGAATCATCATCCGACATTTCCTCCTGAAAAATGAAGCTTTCATTAGGATGCACAGGTTTTCATTATTGAAATTCACTTTGCACTTGAAGTTTCAAATTTCAGCAGCCTGCCATGTTCTAAAACAGCAGCCTATGTTTATATGCATTTAGAAACTTGGAACCAGCCAAGGTGTAACAGAAACAAGCTCCACCAAGGTGTAACAGAAACCAGCCAAGGTGCATGAGCAGTGACCTATTATATCCAAAAATAATACAAGACAACCCCGACAACAGGGAAAGATAATCACATAACTAAAACATCAATAAGCTTCACTAACACCAAGTGAATCCACAATTGGAGGAAAAGCAATAGCTATGCTAATTAATTGAACACAAATAGATGAAATAACTCTGCCAATTTGTCAAGGATGCAGAACTTATATCACCAGCAGAACAGTTAACAAGTCTGTAGTAGTAGACATATAAACAATAAACTGCTAGTCCTCTAATAAAGAGAGAAACCATGTTAATACTTAGCACAAGTCTCAAGTGTAAATGATTGTGTTGTGTGTTAACTCATTCTTGAACAGTCCCTTGTCATAACAATTTGTGACATATATACCTAGCCTTGCATACCAAGAGAATAGAAGCAGTGTTGATAGTAACTATTGAAGTCATGAAAAAGAAAGCAAAGAAAGAAGTAGCTAGGCTGAACAATTAATAAAGTAGGCAGGTGCACTGTATTACTGAACAAAGAATGCTCTAGCAGTACCAATTTTGAAGTAAATCATGAAAACTGCTAGAGCATTCTGTGCCTTCCAAACAGGACTGGAAACTGTTGAGTTTTAATTAGGACAATGTGCCAAACCAACAGTTTGATCCATGACAAATTTGACCAGGTTAATAAAAAAAAATTATACAGATTGATCAACCAATCATTATTATTGGCGCAAAAATGATGTGTAATATTTGAACAACATAGGCTCATGGGACGACCATGAGACACAATTATCAGAGAAACAGGCCCATGGGACGACCAAGAAGTGTGGTAACTGAAATTCAGTGGACAAATGAAGATATGCAGCACATGACATTTCTTTTGTTTTCATCTCAAGCAATATATTATATTAAAATCATTAATGGAGAAACTCTTGATGCATACATGAACGAACTACATATATAGCAAATCAGTTATGTACAATGATTATTATTTTAAAAAAACAAATATTTGACCTATTCATCCAATCCAATCGCATACACCTAACAGTGAACTAGAAAAAGTAAGCCATTTCAGTTTTATTTTGTTTCAATTACATCTTGCTGGTTCTCACAACAGAGCTGGCCTGGCTAAAGAAGCAGTAGAAGCATTCTCTGCACATGCTTTGCCAGAATCAAGCTAAATAAACAAGTGCTATTCTCTTGTTGTAGAATTGAACATACAACTCCATTCTGCATTAGCCTATACACAAAGGAAATATGCTTGATTTCTCCATATGAAAGAGTAGTGAATGGAATCAGAATGAACACAAACCAAATTGATTCGAGGTTTCATCATGTGATCGGATTACAGGGGAGTTGGTACCTCGAGGCTGGCCTCAGACTGGAGGGCGGCGAGGGCGTGCAGGAATCCGACGGACTCGACGAAGGCGGCGATGGAGGCGACCACTACGGCCCTCGCGCTGGGGGCGGGGGCAGTGGCGCGGCTGGGCCGCCGTCGCGACGAGGCTCCAACGATGGCTAGAGGGAGGGAGAGAGCAGGGCAGCGGTCGCTAGGGTAAGAGCAGGGCAGTGCGGGCGATGGCAGGCCGGCGCGGCGCCGTGCGAGGGCGGCGGCGGCGGTGGCGGCTTTGGTGAACGCGACATCGCGTGCAGGGTCGGGGCGTCGGGCGATGCCGAGTGCGAGGGCGAGTCGGGACGACGGCGTCGGGCGCGGATTGGGGAGGGGCCGCGGCGAGTAGTGATAGGCACGTGAAATGACCAACATACCCTTTATGATGATAATTAATATTTTATGGGGGCAATGGGAGGCAACGCGAGGCAATTTCAAGTACTGTAAAAGGGCTCATATTATATATACCCGTGAGTTGTATATACGGCCCATGAACATGAATATGTAGGTCAATTAATCATGGTCGTCCGAGCATCGCCGCAATATATATGACATATGCACAGCAAGTAGACAACACAAATGACATACACATGAAGCACACAACAACACATATGGATCGATGAGCAATTGGACATGAGAGTCATCAGGAACAAACTTTCCTCTTTCTTTTGCACTTGGTCAGTAATACTTGTCAGTACATCGTCAATCGTAAGGTCTTGTGCGCTCGGGGCTCCTCTGTTACCGAGACCTCCACAACATGTTAGTCCTCACATGCTTAGCGTGCAACTTTTTAGGATCTCATTGCGTGTGGTGAACAATAATACTCCATCACAGGTCAATGTGTTTTATGGCTGCCTGGTGTTCCTGCCCAGGACAGGTTCCAGATGAAGTCCCACAATAATAATAACTGAGTGGATGGTCTCCCTATTCTGCTTGTGTTCTTGGACATTCTTTGTTTGCTTGGTTTCAATGCTCGTAGTCACTTAGTATGTGTGAGCTAGAGAGATTGGTTTATTGAAATGTGTTGAATCATTGGTTCCACACATCTTTGAGTTCATTGCAGCATACCATCTGCATTGCTGTTGATCGATTAAAATTCCAAAAAGCATTGCACGAAACAACCTGAGATATATTTTACCCATTTATACCATGTTTAATTCAAATATTCACTTAATTTCTTGGTGAAAGGAAAATTAAAGCATGTAAATGTCATGGCCTATAGGTGAAGACGAAGAGGATTTTTGCTCTAAATTGACTTTGGGCATGGGCGTGTGGATGCTTATTTCTGTCTCATCAAAGCCACTTATAGAATTATACCTACCACTCTGTGTACCTGTGATGACATGAAGATCAATATATATGTGGATCAAATCATTACCCACACATGCACAGACACCATATATATACTCAATCATTGTGCCTTAGAGTAGCGCTTGGGAGTTGGGATATCCAAAAAAAAAGCCAGCATAGACAGATGACATATAACAGCTCCTAGGTCTGATTCCTACGGTGATGACCGATGAGACGGGTGCAGGTAAGAGGTCATCGTGGTGCTGTGGGAGATTATGGCGCCCATCTCCTAGATCTCCTGGATCTGCTGATTGTGAAGTTTTTTTTTGGTTTGATGTCAGCTCAAGTTCTAGGCCATCCTCGCTGAGGTAAACTTCAGCTGCGGTGTCAACATGCTCGACGGCTGCTTGCTGATCTGGTATGTCACTACGTCAGAATTGCACTTCACTGCCGGTTCAAAATACCCCATCACTGCCGGATTTTGAACCGGCACAACCATACCGGCAGTGATGAGGGTAAGCTATCATTATCGGTTCCTACAAACCGGCAGTGTTCTTCAACTTCACTGCCGGTTCTTTACGCAACTGGCAGAGTTCAGTTCCACCAATACTGCCGGTTCATAAGACCACCCGGTAGAGCTCATTTCCACCAACACTGTCGGTTTGTGTTTGAACCGGCAGTGTTATCGTACGAATCACTGCCGGTTTGTGACAAGAACCGGCAGTGCCATCATTGCCGGTTTGTGGCTCCAGCCGGCAGTGCCATCATTGCCGGTTTGTTGCTAACCGGCAGTGATGTTTACGACAACACTGTCGATTTTCTGCTAACCGGCAGTGATGTCACGTTCGCATTTAATTGTTTTATAATTTATTTTAATTTATATTTTTTCGTGGAATCGGGTTTCGCTTTATATATTCTACTTAGACGACAGGTCCATCAATATTAAACATTACAAATGTTATGGTTACAGTTCAAATGTTCTTATCAAGATCTCAATCCCTCAAAATAAAAAAAAAATAAATGCTCTCGGACTTCACAGATTGTGCAATGCTTCTCGGACTTCTTACAATAATCTGGCGAGCCGCTCTAGGCCATACTGGTCCTTGAACTTCACGGATTGTGCAATGGAAAATACTTCATCTTTTTCCAATACCTTGGCTAAGATGAATTTTGCCAGCTCTGATTGCAGCGCGACGATCTCCATGTCTAACAGCCTTTCGTGGTTATATTTCTTGCGTTGTCGTTCAAAAAAGATGATATCCACAGAGGAATCAGTAAATCATTTTGTTGAATGATTAACATACATAAATAAAATGGGGATTATACACACCAACTTATCGGCTTCTTCTGATTTCCCGCCGATGTAGCGAAGAATTGCCCACATTACATAAAACCCGCATTCATTGTTTTCCGCCGGCTGTTTTAGGTACGTCCCCTCCATTTCGACAACCTTGAATGGGACCTGTGTCCCACCGATATGTCTTCTTCGGACACTGAGCAACATTAAAAGGAGAAACGTTAGAAAGCGGTATGTGTGATTAGAAAATAATATGTTATTAGGATCGCTTACTAATTCAGCACTGCCACCAGTGCATCTAGATAATGAAATGGTTTTTTCTTTGAGTCCCACACCTCAATCAGATTTTTGGCAAGATTAACACAAATGAAGACGAAATGGTGGCTGCAATCACAGAATCCTAATTATCGAATAATCTTAACGAAAAAAGAAGCATAAAATTAAAAGCCGAGAACACATACTCGCAGTTGTAGGCTAGAAGTATGTGAGTTTTGTTCTTCATCTTGAATTCGTCGAAAACAGCAATCAATCTCTGTTTCAGGACTTTCACGTCACATCCATGGAGGCCTAGATATGTCTTCTCATTGACTCGCAAGGGGTCCAAGAAGCCTATGTTATCCCATTTGCTTTCTAGAATGCAAAATTTTGCTATACACCTACATAAAATCATGGGAAGTGCTCAAAAGTTAACAATTTGTGTCCCGAGAGAGTAGTTAATTGTAATAACGTGCGTGTAGGGTACTTACATAGTCCACAGCGTCAATATTTGTGTATCAAGAGAGCGTTTCTGGTATAGCTAAAACAAGTACTCCCACTCGACATCGAATTTCTCTTCTTCAGGATAATTAAAAACATGTGGCGAACAGATAATAACATCAAAACCAAAGTCCTCCGTCTCTGTTGTTTGAGCCATGTAATATTCATGCAACTGGCGCATATATGTTGCCAAATTTTTATACGCATGATCGGGAACCAAAAGATTACCCCTTTCATACTTCATTGCCGGTGTTGTCGTCCCTTGTACATCATAATAGATGGTCGCAGCCTCTTTCATGGTTAATTCGGGGTTGTCTTCGACGAACTTCTATATTTTCCTTAAATCTTCATTGTGTATTTCATCGGCTCTTGTTGTAGCGCACTGATTCTGTGTTTGCCTTTTGAATTTGGACTTCAACAAAAACAGAGGCAGTGAGGCACAGAGATTGAAGAAACTAATACAATCTTCCTTCAAGATGTGTGCTGTAAATTTTCCTTCCATCAAGTTTGTAACGCTGCCACTGACCGACATTTTTCTTTTTTGTTGGTCCACTTTGGGAGCATTAGCGATCGAATCCAAGAACCTTTTCTGCGACTGCGAGGATGCCTTTGATCTTGTTTTGGGCTGAGGTGGAGGAGGAGGAGGATGACGACGAGAATTCTATTTTCCCGAGTCTGATGAAGATGGAGGAGGAGGAGTCTTCTCTTTTCTCAGGGCTGATGAAGATGGAGTCGGACGAGGAGGAATAGAAGGAGACCTCTATCTTCTCGGGGGTGATGGCAAGGGATGAGGAGGGGAGTGATCTCTGTTGGGAGATGGTGAGTGATCATCGTGGGTGGGTCAAGACTCGCAATTCTCCTCATCATCAGAGGACAATTGGTGGTCAAGCTTAATGAAGCGCTTGCGCCAGGCCACTTGAGAGCCCTTGTTATGACCAAGTTTTGGCCTGTCTTCCGCTATGAGGTACTCAATGTGTATCTTGTTATACTTCTTATCAAGTATTTTGTCAATGGTGACACGAGCGTACCCCTGTGGAATTGGGCGGCCGTTAATGGTCCCGTCTCCTACAGGCCAGGTTTGGCCGAGCACCACTTTGTCCTTTGTCCATTCCTGACAGATGTACAACTTGACATTGACGGGTTCAGTGATGTCGTCCACCGGATGAGGCACATTCGCATCTTCTTCGTCGAGCGAGGTCGATCCGCAGCTGCTGCGACACCTAAACTATGGGCTAAAGGCAGTAGGAGTAGGGTTTTGTGGTACTCCTGACCCCTTGGATAGCAAAATTTGCTAGACACATGCTTCAACAGTCGTCTCAATCCATGCATCTATTCTTTCTTCCATCTCTTTTAGTCGCCTCAAATACTCTGCCTCCTGATCCTCGAGTAGCTCTGGTAAGTGTTAGATTCTTGGGGGAATGCTAGTTTCCAAGCAACAACACCGGTTCCTCTAGTGCAACCAGGGTGCTCCTTGGTTCCGAGTGCTTGGGTGAGCACATCTTTCTCCCTATTAAAAGTGCGAGTCCTTTGCCTCACCTCCTCAGTTACCTAGGAGATCCTCTAGATGAGTTCTCTCATGGGTTGATTTGTGGAGCTAAAGCTCTTGTCCTCTGCGTGGTGTACATTCCTCCCCATACAGTATATTACCGATCTTAGCTCCCAATCGGCGGTCTCAACCTAAACGCCTTCCTCAGCAAGGCAATCCATATTTTCAAGTTCTGCTTCAAATTCTAGCATATTTTTAGTGTAGCCACGAGAGCCGAGATGATGAGGATTCATCGCTTTCTGCGAGTTCTCCTTATTCTTCCTGCTCTTTTCTAAGTATTCCTCGGATAACCTGTATTCCTTGAAATCCTACAAGAACTCCTTCTGCTTGCTAAACTGTCCACCATCGAAATCTGGCTCTTTATTTTGGAGGACAAAATTCTTGTACAATGTCCCCTTGAAATTCTTGAAGCATGTCCCCTTGATTTCTTTTGCTTTTTTCTTGACTAACTCATTGTCATAATCCGTTGGGAAAGTGAAATACTCTGGGATCTTGATATCCCATATGTAATCCTTCTCACTTTCGGGAACCCTCCACGGGTCATCATCTTTCCCAATCCACTTCCTGTACCTAATCGGGATGAAGTCCCTAACAAGTAAACCGAGGATAGTCTTGTATTTGGTCAAAGCTATAGGCGGTGAGAGGGGATACCCGAATTCATCGAACTTAGTAATATGCCAGTGTGCATTCCTACCAATAGGAATCTTTGACATGCCTCGCTTGAATCTGGCCTTCCTGCTACCCGAACCATCTGGCTCCTCGGCCGGTGGAGGCTCCTGCTAGAGACACCAAGTAAGCTATGACCCTCTCAATTGATTAGCGTGTATGGCTACATAGTCACATGATACCAAAGTTACCTGGCCATCTTGGTCATTTTGACCCAGATCGAGCAGGCCGAACGGGGTCTATGGCTACTCGTTCTCACCGTCCTGATTGGCACCATCACCGTTTGTTGGATCATGCGGCTCTCTCGTCCCAGCGATATGAGCCGCTTCTTGTTGCTGATCTATTCTTCGGCAATGGGGTAACAAGCGATGATGAGTCATGGCTGTGACATGATCATGGTTAGTTTTGGCTGCGGACAACTACTAATAGCATATGTTCATATATATATAATATGTTTAATGCAAAGTCTAATAATAAGTCCACATACAACAAAGTCAAATAATAGCATATGTTCACCTAGAACAAATTCATTGTTTGATTGACCACATACAACAAAATCCACCTACTATTCTATGAAACTAAGCCTACATCAACTTCCAAATAAGAAAAGCAATGACCATAGCCATAAATAAAAGCATAACATCTTTCCAAGACCAAGGAGCAATTCTCCTAATCTTCACATCTCCGGCGGGTAGCTTCTCTTCAATCTCTAGTGCCAGCGGATGGCCATGGTTTGCATTCATTGGACCATAATAGGCCGGTTGCCCATGGTTTGCAAGGTAGGCCGGATGACTATAGTAGGCCCTCAAAGCTTTAGCTTCTATGTTGTACTTTTTGTGCAAATTACTAGGGTACGATGGACTTGAGCATAGCAATCTTCCCAGGTTAGATAAATCCCAGGCATGTGACCAACATGCACTACATACCATGCCATGGTTGCCTATACATTTAAGTAAATTAGGCATGTGGTAAGTGGTAATGGTAACTCACTGAACAAGAGTTATTATTCAAGTTATATGGCCAAACTAAATCTATTTAATGTCCTTTATCCTTGACATGATAAAAAATTACCTAAATAATGGGACTGTTTATTATTCGGAGATCAATGTGGTTTAGTAATCATACTTGCTAGCATGCAGCATCATATGTCATTGGTTAATAGTTAGCAACAAGGGTGCTCATGTGAATTTCTCAAGTAAGCAAGCATACTTTACTTTGGACAGGCATGGACAACCTAGCCTGTAACAAACAAAACATTGAAGTAGGTTGCTAGGAATGCAAATAAAAGCATGTTACTCATGCTCCAAGCAATCCAGGTTACATTTCAAATGAAAATTTTGCAGGGCTACAAAGTCTATTTTACTAAATCACATAATGCACATAAAATACTCACTTTGCAATCATTGATCATGAGAGAAAGTAAAACAACTTATTATGTGCATTGCTTTGCTAGTATTGCCTGTCACTACTGCAACAGTTGAGAGATGCTTTTTAGGAAGAAAGATTGTCAAAACAACTTTGTCTAATCGCATGGGTGATCAGCACTTGAGTCATAGACTTATTTGCTATCTTGAGAAAGAAAAAATGAAGAAAGTGACCAATGAGGCCGTGGTTCGACGTTTCATGACAATAGAAGTAAAAGGGCGTAAATATGATCTCTGATAGGTAATGCAATGAATCTACTATTAATGGAAACTTCTACTATTAATGGAAAATTCTACAGTTTATTTGCTAAATAACTGACCTATCTGTTTTCTTTCCTTTTAGGCTAGTGGGATCTTCATCATGGTCTCCTAGATCACATATTATGCTAAATGGGGCATGTTTTGTTCATGATTTTGGGATTCTATCAATGATGACTACACTAAAGTGATCAATGCTGTCTTCTTTTTGTTAAATGGTGAGTGTTATGTTTGGACCAAAATCTCATCTCTATTGCTAGAAGTCGAATTTGATATTCAAATATGGTAGGTGCACATTAGTTATGCTATTTTTGATTGAACATCATATCGGTTAGTGTAGTTATGAATTAAGTGGTGCACCCCCAATCATTTTGCTCTAGCTTCGCCCCTGACCAGCAGTACACGAATAGCCAAGAAACATAATCACATATTGTCACTTAATGTAGACATAACTCAACTTTTTTCTTCTTAGAAGTGAATTGGTAAAAATGTGTTACACAAACGTTCCCCCAAAATAAGTATTACTAGATTCAAGTAAGCAGCAACACCTCTACTGATTCACAACAACACCTCTACTGATTCAAGTAAGCAGCAACACCGTGGGACATTTCATCAGACACATAGCGGGCAGTGAGCCACGCACTCACCGTGGGGGTGGGAAAGCAGTTGTCCGCGCGCTCCTGAAGGCCTCGGCGATGGGAGTGCAAGCGTGGAGGAGGAGGGGCACGGCCGGCGTCATGGACGAGGAACGAGGGCATGGACGACACGGTGCTCCGGCTTGGGGCAGTGGACGGCGTGGGGCGGTGCTCCGGCGTGGGGCGGTGGACGGCATGGGGCGGTGCTCCGGCGCGGGGTGGTGCTCCGGCGGCGCGGGGGGAGGGGTTGGCTCGGGGTTGAAATGAATTTGGATAATTTCAACCCGCGCCTGTTTTGTACCAGTAGCTCATCACTGCCGGTTCTGATCGTAAACCGACAGTGATGGGGTACATTACTGCCGGGTCATTCCCCAAACCAGCAGTGATGTGGTGTAGCAGTTAGGTGTTAAGTTAGGTGTTAACTAGGATAACTTTTCATTTTCATCCAAACTCTTCCTACTGGCGCAACGGTTAAGACCCCTCAACTTAGCCTCCGAGACCCGTGTTTGAGTCCTAGGCGACCCAATTTTTTTGTTCTATTTTATTAATTATTAATTTACTTCAGAAAATAGCTCATCACTGCTGGTTCTGATTGTAAACCAACAGTGATGGGGTACATCACTGCCGGGTCATTCCCCAAACCGGCAGTGATGTGGTGTAGCAGTTAGGTGTTAAGTTATGTGTTAAGTAGGATAACTTTTTGTTTTCTTTCGAACTCCTCCTACTGGTGCAACAGTTAAGACCCATCAACTTAGCCCCCGAGACCCGTGTTCGAGTTCTCGGCGGCCAAAATTTTTTTGTTCTATTTTATAAATTATTAATTTACTTTGGAAAATAGCTCATCACTGCCGGTTTTGATTATAAACCGACAATGATGGGTGTATATCAGTGTTGGGTCATTCTCCAAAACGGCAGTGAAGTGGTGTAGCAGTTAGGTGTTAAGTAGGATAACTTTTAGTTTTCTTTCGAACTCCTCCTACTAGTGCAACGGTTAAGACCCCTCAACTTAGCCCCCGAGACCTGTGTTCGAGTCCCAAGCGACCCAAATTTTTTTTGTTCTATTTTATAATTTATTAAGCTGCCTAAAGGTCAAAACGAAAAAATAAATAACCTTTGGCACACATCCTATACTAGCGCAGCGGTTAAGTCTCTAAACTCTGCAGCTCGAACCCGAGGGCTGCCACCATTTTTTTTAATTTTTTATATATCACTGCCGGTTTTCAAAATAACCCGACAGTGATAACCAGCATCACTGTTGGTTTATTCTCATCAATGCCAGTTTTTTGAAACCGAAGTGATGTTTATATATATTAAAAATTTTCTTTTATATACTGAATAAATAGAAGCATATGTATTCCTATGTCAAAATGGCTTGAAATTTTTTTGGCAAGCTTGTACACCCAAATTAAGACCCCACACAGGATCTTAGATTTTTCTGATCAGTTTTTTTATTTATTATATTTTTCTGTGTGCTGAATGAGACAAAAGAGGGTGAATTTTATCTTGGACCCAATAGATTTTTTCATCCATCTCCACAAAATTCTTATCCCAAGGGCACATTAGAGCCTGTATTAAAGTTTGGCACTATTTCGGATCTTTTCGTGGGTAGACTCACTTCAACCTATAATTAATCGGTGTCATCGCGCGGAAATTCAATTAAACCTTAGAAATTAGCAAATCATCTTCGGAAAATCCCAAACTAGATGTTTCCTTCACACGTGGCACGTGCAAGCCTAAAAAAAAGTTTGAGACCAATACGACACCGGAATGCGTATGAACCACAGAAACCTTGATAACCTATGTGTATAGTCATGGTTCGATGAAAAGGCACATGTACCTCTGTGAAGCATGTATACTCCGCCTATAACGAAAGAGACAATTCCTTATTTGACACCAGCCAAATGACCCATTCCTTCTTTGGCCCTCGAAATTTTTTTCTTCCTTATTTGACACTGACTCCAACTTTCATTCCCAACTTGACACTCTGTTCGATTTTCCATCCAACCACCGTTAAGTTCCCTGTGAAAAGACGATTTTGCCCATGCTCCACACCCTTCTCCCTCCTCTCCTCTCCTTCTCCCTCTCCCAGCGATGGCGTGCGCGTCGACGGCGGGGACAGGCTTGCGCGCGATGATGACGGAGTTGATCACCTCCCCCTCCGGGTGGTGCACGGTGAGCACGTTGAAGCCACCCCGGCGGATCTCCTCGGGGTCCACGACGGGGTACAGGAACCCGCGCGCTCCGCACCACCAACGCGGCGCCGGGGGCCATGTGCTTCCCGAGGTGCTCCACCACGCGGGCCTTCTCCTCGGCGGCCATGCCCACAAGCGCCGCCAGGAAGACGACGTCGTATCCGGCCAGGTCCCTGGTGACGTCGGCCACGTCGGAGGTGCGGAACGCCATACGCGCGGCGAGCGCGGCGTCAGCGCTCACGAGGCGGAGCGCCCGGTCGTTGGCATCCCCACAGATGTCGTAGTTGTCGAAGGCGGCGGCGGGGAGGTGGCGCGCCGCGAGCACGAGGGAGCTGAGCGGGAGCGGGCCGGAGCCGACGAAGGCGACGCGGGCCCAGGACGTGGTGCGCCAGCAGGCCGTGCTCCAGCTGGCTCAGCAGCTGGTAGTTGCTGAAGTAGGGGAAGAGCGTCAGGTGGTCCAGTGGGTTGTCGAAGGTCGCCAGCAGGTCGGAGTAGAGCGCCTCCAGCAGGGCCTCGGTGTCGGCGCAGAGGCGGATGAGCGACGCGCGCATGCGCTACAGCTCTGGGGCCAGGCGCTCCACGTCCACCGTGCTGCGCGGGATGCAGGCCGTCACGAGGTCGGTGAAGAGCGCGTTCACCTCCAGCGACAGGCTCAGCGACGGCAGCTTCGCGATGGCGGCGGCCAGGCCGGAGATCTTGTGCACCAGCGCCGCCTCGGCCTCCTCCGGCGAGTCCATGCCGCCGGGCTCGCCTTGTCCTCCCCGGCGAGTCACCTCCGTGGGCCAGGCCCATGCGCGTCCAGGCACCGGCGGCGCTCGCCCGAGCGTCGCCGGCAGGCGCAGACCGCCGAGGAGTCGCAGGGAGGCGCGGCCGCCTAGGAGGGAAGCTCCGGCATGGCTGCAGGGGGAGGCTCCAGTGTGGAGGAGAGGAGGGAGAAGGGGAGGAAAGAAGGGTGGTGGGACCCACATGGACAACATTGTCTTTTCGCAGGGCATTTGATGGTTCCACGACGGGAATTCCAACAGAATGTCAATTTGGGAACGAAAGTTGAAGTCAGTGTCAAATAAGGAAGAAAAAAATTTCGAAGGCCAAAGAAGGAATATGTCATTTGTCTGGTGTCAAATAAGGAATTATCTCATATCGAAATGGCTTGAAATTTTTTTGGCAAGCATGTATACCCAAATTAAGACCCCACACAGGGTCTGAGGTTTTTCTGATCAGTTTTTTTATTTATTATATTTTTCTCTGTGCCGAATGAGACAAAAGAGGGTGAATTTCATCTTGGACCCAATAGATTTTGTCATCCACCTCCATAAAATTCTTATCCTTAGGGCACATTAGAGCCTGTGTAAAAGTTTGGCACCATTCCGGATCATTTCATGGGTAGACTTAGTCCAACCTATAATTAAACGGTGTCGTCGCACGGAAGAGCAGTCAACCATATTCCAAACTTCGATTAATGCATATGAGTAGTCAAACGAAGAGCATTCAATGAGCTCTATGCATCCGTGACCTCTGATCGTCAATCCCAGCAAAGGATCAAAAGGTTATTTTTTTGCCTCTCTTTAAAGTGCCAGGTCAACTCAATAGATTTACTTAATCCCTCTAGAAACATATATTTATTCTTTTTTGTGTTCCTAGGTGTGATATGCACTTTTCGATATGTAAGGATGCCGACGGACTCTAGCAAACTACACAATGCTAATCAGAGTGTTATTGACGACAGATTTAACACAAAGCTATATAAGTTAATAGGTGGGATGCCAAGAATTTGTCAGATGGGAGCCAATTTGTCTTATTCAACTCTGTATATATAGCCTACCCATGTTTATAATATTGTTTCAAAAATCCTTTAAGGTGCCCTAAAAAGGCTTCATTTTCATCGATCAAGATTGTTTTGACAAAGCAACAATTGTAGACAAAAATAACACCTTGCTAAATGGGACGTCTTTTGTCACCCCAAAGATCAAGGAGGTTTTGGTCTGACTGATCTACCGATTAAAATGATATGGCTTCTTAGTGAATGATTATATCAAATATTTGAGCTCAAAGACATTATCATGGGCTAAAATCAATACTGGTGATTCGTGCACCAAATTTAAACTAATTTATGGAGCATTGCTCATACTCATCAAGTGTAGCCAATAGTATGCTCACGACATAGTGGCCAATGTCTTGAATCATGTACCATTGAATTCTTGTTTTCAATGAGGTTTATTTCGCGACATGTGGATGGCTTAGCATAGCCTTGTAGCCAAACTTGCTAATACAATAATGACCAAATAAATGAGAAGCCCACTTTTACTAAGGATTTACATAGAGATGGGTAATTTTTGTTTCATTTATTTAGGATCACTTGATGAATCATGGCATTTCCTTCCTAATATTTTTTTAGAAACTAAAACTTCCATTACCATAATTTTTTCTTTAGTGTCATCGATGCGCAGTTTTATTAACAATGAATAATCTAGAGAAAGAAATTGGAGCAGCGGTAACACATGCTGTTTTTAACTGTAATGACTCAATCAAACAACCTTTTTATTGCAATCTTACTACATCTATCTGGAAAATTGTACAGATAGTTACCACATTAAAATGACAAAGGTCAACCTCTCATATAATTGGAAAATTGCTAAGTGGAAACAAAATTAAACAGTGAAGAGTAATCTTTGTTGGAGTAGCAGCTTAGTGTTTTCTGACAATTTGGTGTTTCTAGTGATCTCTGAGAAAAAAAAATACAAATGTTATGGAGGCTACCATTGGCGAACCATTCATGTGTTTGTTCGAATATACTCGTATTCACTTCAATCCTTGTGTGTTGGAGTGGGATGTTAATTTTCCACCTCAATTGACCCTAACACATGTAGATTGAGGTAGAAATGAGTGTAGCCAAACAATGATACCCAATCAGATCCATCAGGCTATGTCATGTTCTATTTTATTGTTCCATGTATATGTATGGGAACAATGCAAAGCTAAATCACAAACTAGTGTGTGCCCTAGGTGTGCATTTTATAATGCCACATGAATCACAAGCATCGTGAAAAATTAAATAAATCCATTGAATCTGTTCCCTGTTTGCCACATACGCAAATATTTCAACAGGATTTCATTGGCAGAATGGAATGTTTGATTGGTTCAACTGGGAGACATTAGGAAGTCACTGGCCACAGAATGATTGACTCGCACATAAGGCAGCAGTAAAACCGAGGCACATGAGGCCTCAAATATGTGTGTTCACCATGTGTACACCTGTGTATCTCCATCTAGCTACTTGTATACATTTGGTCGCATTTTATTCTCACATTTGAATAGCAGAAGGGAAAGAGTTGTCCCAAGGCTCGAAGAAGGTATCTTGCTTTATTGGGGACAAGGACTTCAATTATTACTGCTTCCCTGTAAATATAGCTTCTTTTTCCCATGTTCCATCAGAGCTAACAGAGAAATGGATGCACACTTGAGTGGATGCGCAACCATTGGGTACGAGGCACCAGGAGCAACCTGTGCACTACGAGGTCCACAATGACAAAAAGGTATGAGACACAAAGTTCGGTACGGCCTGATAGCTCCAGAATTTTCAGTGCTAGCTAATGGCTGCCGGACTCCTAAGACTTTTGTTCATCTCGCCCTTAATATGTTGTTTGTTTGTCCTTAGTAAGCGGCCTTAATATGCAGTAACTTCTTCGCTTTGGCGGCGAAGTTCGCATAGGAGGGCAGGGAATCCATGGATCCCACCTATGGCAGACCCATGTTGACAAATCTCGAGGCAAAGACCGGAGAGGAGTGTCTCTTTTTCTTGGATGGCTCTAACTAAATTATGACATGCTACACATACCTTGGTATTATTCTCATCATGTTCATTGGTCAAGGCATGATGAAATAGAAGTGCTCTAATCCTCTGTTTTCTAAAAATTCCACGGATCACAAAGCAGCCCACCTAATTGATTTAATATTTTTTAATTATTTTTACAATATTTCGCATGGGCCTAGCCCATTCAAGCCCAGTTCATGCCTATTCCTTATCCAAGGCGAACTCCAAATCCCTTGTTCAGTTTTCGTTTCTGTGAGGTTCGGCAAGGAGCAGACTAGTCCGAAATGCGTCACTGCCATCTATCGCCCTCCACGTACTGTTGCAAGATTGCTTGTAGCTAATTGCTCCATGCCAGTTCATTTTGTTTTCGTGAGGTCCAACAATAACATTTCACGGAAACCAGTACGGATCATGCTGTGCGACAGTGCGAGAGCCAGGTGACAACTATGCATCATGCTCGCCGTCGCAGCGTCGCTGTACGCACTGATCGGCAGGCAACGCCGCCACCAAGCAAAGCTCCCGCGAGGAGGCCCGCGTCTCTTCCTCACACCATGCCATACGCGAGGAACCAGAGCTTGGAAGGACGGGCTGTGTCCAAGCAAGACCCAGACAAGATAACTAAGAAATTAGTTTAATTGGCTGCTTCGAGCAGAAGGAAGGAGTATCGGAGCACAAGCCATGAAACAGATGCACACATTTCTATGGAGCAAACAACGGGTACAGAAGTGGCTGCTTTATTGCTTAGTATTCATCGGATGCTTAGCAACCGCGTACTCCCTCCTTCCAAAAAAGAGTGTCGCTATGGGATTCGTGCCGATGAAACTTTTTTGAGAGTGACTAAGTTTGTAGAAAAAATAAGCAACATTTATATCTTTAATTAAAATTATTATGAAAGTATATTTAGAGATTCATCTAATGATACTAATTATGCATCATAAATATTAATTTCCTTATATATTTGGTCAAAATCGAAAATGTTTAATTTCTTGAAAGTGAGAATGACACTCTTTGTTTGGAATTTGGAGGGAGTACATGGTAGATGATTAGACAATAGGAGTTGGCTAGGTTGTGTTCCATTGGGTTCAGACGAGGATTTTCTGCATCCTGCACATCACTCATGCCGTTTTCTACGTAAGTGAAGGCAGCACGAATGCTTGCAAGCATGCGAATATGCAGAATGTACCTGGATTTTTAGTCATGATTATTAGAGTTTAGATCATTGTTACTTGTTAACTGGCATGTGTTTTTTCCCTCATATTTCTTAACTGAATGAGATGTACAAATGCATGTAGCTAGTAAGCAGTTGAACCGTTGAAGACTGGTTTGCCAAATGTTCATCAGCTTTATTTCGGTCATCAGATACTCTGGAGTCTGACATTTCTTTCTCGTCTTATAAAGGCTGCCATTGATGCTTAGAACCCGTGTGACTAAGGTCATGAAGATAGATATCTCCTTCTTGTAGTAGTTGCTGCACATATATACTCAACCAAATAGTTGTTTTCTCTCATCAACATGATTTTTCATTGTTGTGCAGTAGGGAACCAAGAATGGAGCGAACATGCACTACGATGTACCAACTTCTAACCAAATGGGCATGAGAGTTGTCAGGATTCAACATTTCACTTTTCTGCCTCCACAAGCAACGAATTGTTCTTGAGCTGCTTGGACACTTTTCAAGGAGAGCGCTTGTCTTGTCCTCTGCTGAAACGGATAGAGATAGTCACATCATAGGTCAACATATCTTACATGGCATGAACTTGTCATAGAAAAGAGAAGAGTATGAGCTACATATATACAAACAATAGTGCAGAGATTTACCTATTGTGTTCAGCGGACACAACGTGCATTAATTGGTAACCAGGTGGGAACGAGAGTTGTCATGATTATACATAGTCATACTTATAGTGCAGTCACCCTCACGACATAGTCACCAATGTCTTGAGCACGTGCCATTGAATATTTCTTTTCATTGAGGTTTACTTGGGGACAAGTGAATAATAGCAAGGCATAGCCTACTAGCTCAACTAACCAATATTGACCAAATAAATGAGAAGCTCACGTTTGCTTAGGATGTACATAGACATGGGTAAATACTGTTCGTGTCCGAATATTTGATGAATTGTGGCGTTTCCTTATCTAATAATTTTTAGAAACCAAAACTTCCTTTGAACATAATTTTTAGAAACCAAAACTTCCTTTGAACATAATTTTTTTTCTTTGTTATCGTCAATGTGTGTAGTTACTATATTTTTCAGGAGCAGGTATGCTTCACTAGCACAAAAAAATCTACCGTGTTCAACCACGATATCAAGTGAGTAGGACATAATAAATAGTTAACACCGGACACACAATGCAATGGAAGAAGAGTTGGAGCAACCTGATCCAACATCATGTGCGTTAATGTAGTGGAAGTAGGTGTTTGCTCTCGCATCCCAGCAGCAGCCTCGCATGTGCCTACCTCGTCATCCATCCACCTCGTGTTTGTGGCCGATCGATACAGCAACAACAGCATCTCCACAGTATCCACACATGTGAGATGGAACACTGTGCGCTAGTGTGCTAGCGCCATGCGTGCAACTATTGAGAGACAGGAGGTGGAGGCACCAAGGGCATTGAACGGATCAACTTTGTCTTGCCCCTTGGCCCGCCCTCACGGACCAATAATATCCTATTTTCACCCATCTATGGATCAAATCTATAGCGTTTGTCGTCTCTTGGGCACATTACCGATATTATTAACAATGAGCAATTTAGAAAAAAAAAAGAAACTGGAATGGCAGTAAATGTTAGAGCATGCAGCGAAATTCGGCCCGGCTCGCTATACCCATGAGCTGGCGCCCCTCAGGCCCAGGTCCACCGGAGCCCACAACATACCAAAGCCTTGGCCCTAACTCAACCCAAAAGACTAGTCTGATAGGTGAGGATTGTCCCGTCGTATAAAATGATTTAAAAAGCTCCGCCTCTGAAAGACGCCTTAAAAAATCGATTTACATAGGCGATCCGCTTAATGGTCCCACCTCTGTAAACAATTTTCAGAGGTGGATCCATTTCAGCTTCTCTGTAAAGGAATGATTTGCACAATCATTTCGGTAGAGGCGACCTCTAAAACTGTCTCCGTGAGCATGATACGAGAGAAATCACATAAGTTAGATAGCAATAGGACTAGTTGATTGTAATCAAGTGCAGTTGTGGGGTGGGGTTTTAATGTATATATGGTTGTGGGTCTGATTTTAAGGATATGGCTTTTAAGGTAGCACATAAGTTAGGTAGGAATATATAGGAATAGTTTTGATTGGCAATATATTTGTCTGGTATGATTCCAAATATATCTATAGTATTGTTAATTCCTCACAATTCATGGTGGTCATCCTCTATATATACTTCCCTTGAGGCCCAATATATGCCTAAACACTGACATACATATATAGAAGTACTATACAGGAACCTTGCCATATGGTGTCAATTTATTATATATCATGCCAACAGTTATAAATTCGACTAGATACGGATTTGGGTTTCCATGCCAAGAGCTCTAGTTGAAACCAACGCAGCATGAGACTGGATGAGATACCATTGGGTATGAGAGGCACCAGGAACTGTGATTTCCAATGTACATCTCCACCATGGTCGTCTTGGATAGACAGTCATTGTGGTCTGTCAAGGAAATGGAGGCAGTGGCTGGTTGTTGCAGGATAGAAACTCAGGTCCTGTCACCGACTGCAATCCACCTGATGAACCTGATGCAGTGAACACTGAAGCAGGAGACGGAGCCGTAGGTAATAGCGGGCCGACTGAAGCAAGAAGGAGGACCAGAAGGCATAACAGGAGTGTGATTGGGCCGAAATGGGCGTAGACTCTACTCGACGGCCCATGTAAACGGGCAGGCTGCTCCAGCCGTGTAAAAAGGGAGAGAAGGAGAGGAAGCAAACTTGAGTTTGATCATCCTGTATTCGAACCCGGCTGGAGGCCGTGGCGACGGCGGCGTCTAGCTCGTTGCCGGCAACCGAGGTTCTAAGTAAACCGAACTCCACTACCACTATCTATCCCTGATTCCGGTGACAGGCCCTCCGGTTGCTTGGCGTGCTGTGATGTCACATGCATGCCTTCTTGCTTTCTCCTTAGGTGTTATCGAGCTCGGGTAAGCCAACATTTCTCTCTTCTGTGAACCACAACGGCTGCCCAATGATCACTCGTAGCTAGCTGCGGATGGTTCCAGGAATATGCTAGTTTCTTTTTGAAGTTTATCATCTTTCACAATGACTCTTAGTGAAGCTACTCGTGAACCTGTGCACTTTTGCGGGATTGTTGATGAAATTTTAAATTATTTATAACTATCATTTGTTTGAAGTAAGATGGAATGCCTTGAATAGATGAATCAGTTTTTGTGAGTTAGTTAATACATTAGCTGGAATTATCTTAAGTAACACTATGGATACACATTAGGAGGAAGCAGATTATTGCATCCTTCCCTTTAGCTCGAGGGAGACACGTTGGTTATAGTCACATGTTATCAGCAATTACCATGAACACTTTCGGTCCAAAAAAGGTCTTGATGTAGTGATCAACATGTCACATAGAAAGTGTGCCATTTTAAATTCTTGACCACCTATGTAAGGCCACATACAAACTCTTAAAGCTCGACATATGTATTGCATTGCAATTGTCCTGTTCCATGCTTGACACACTTTTGTCTTTTTCTTAGCACAAGGCTCTCACCGCACCAGTTCAGGATTAATTTTCCTTACCCGAGCAAGGAAAAAAGCTCAAGCTAAGGAGAAGAGAGCCTCTCTCACCGCACTAGTTCATCAGAGCTACAAGAGAAACAGACGCATAAGTCAAGATGTGCACCACTAGGAACAAGAGGCATCAGGGTGTACATATGTCCGTGTACAAGATCTGGATGAACGATATACTTTTTTTTTAGCCTAGACGAACGATATACTGATAACCCAATTGCTTGAGCTCTCCCATCAGTGGGAATGCCAGACACAATCACCATGTCACCTTTAGCCAAAAACTATTGACTTGAAACTCCTACCATCGACAAGTTCAATATAACCTTGTGAATTGTGTTGTATAGTGTTGAACAGTGCGAGAGGCTGAAAACCTGGATCCACCGGAGCTCAGCCAAACTAGCCCAAATTCTTTGCTTCAACTTTACACATGAAGCTTTCAACGTACTCAAAAGATTACAACATGCGCACCCATGATTGTACGATTGACCATAATCTTCTGTTGTGGTGCTTCCGAATGACCGTGAATCATTCATTTAATTAGATCGGATGGTTTGGATGATCTATTACTAAAACAGGATTTATAAGGAGGTCAGTTGTCTTACTGCTACCCTTCAATAGATAATTCTTTTTTCTCAGGTTGCAACAGGTCAACTAGCTAGTCTGAGACGCGCATGTGACTGGATAAGTTACCAGGAACTACCAGCATCCGCTATGAGGTGTATGATTTCGACGGCATCATACTGCGCTCAGCAATGCTCTTTGAGGCCTAATGTCACGCTGCGCATGCTAGCTCCTATACAGTTCTTGCTGGCTGCAACCGTGTATACAATCGTCTGTCTACTCTTCCTGCTTTCGAGTTGGGTCGCTCAGTGTTTCTTGCAAAAGAGGACTTCTATTCTTGCCTTCAACGACCGGCTTGTAGTCATATCATCATTTCTGTCTTCCATGAGCCACAATGAGCAATGAATGCATTAAGATACGTAGCTCTATTTTACCCTCCGAAACAGAACTGATGTGTTTCATGTCTCTTTAATTTCAACTCATATTTGAAAGTTGGATTCACTACCACAGATTTAGACATCATTGCCGGCCTCATCACTGTTGGATTCGTGAGAACCGGCAGTGATGTACGCTTCCGAGCTTGAAAACAAGAAAATAATTGAGTCTGGGCTAAAACCGACATTAAAGGACCATATCACTGCCGGTTGTTAATACAAACCGGCAGTAGTGTCTATTTACTGTTGGTTGAATTACCAAACCGGCACTGATGTATACTTCCGGACCCAAAAATTTTATCAATCCCAGTTAACTCCGCACGTCTCCCAACTCCCAAGCCGGACGAACAGATAAAGCGTCTGAACAGATCAGAACAGGCATCCCAACTCCGCTGAATCTCCCCACGCCTCCACACCACACCCGCCTCCACTCCGCCGAATCCCGTGCCAGAGAGGGGCTTCTTCCTCCACCTGTCCCCGAGGAGCGGCGCCAAGCCCCCACGTCTGCTCCCGCTCTTCCCCATCACCTCCGCGGCGGCGCCATTCGAGTGAAGATGGAGGACGCTCAGCCATCTCCGTCGGAGGTGCTCGAGCATGCGGTGCGGACCCATGGAGGCCGCGGCAGTGACGTGCGGGCACGAGGCCACCCCAGCGCGGTGACGTGCTGCCGTGGGGAGGCCGGATCCGACCTCCACGCCACCAGATCTGGCCTCCACGCCGCTACCGGAGTTGGAGGGAGAGGAGCGCCGCCGTAGGGAGGCCGGATCCGGCCTCCACGCCGCTGCCGGAGTTGAAGGGGAGGAGTGCCGCCGTGGGGAGAGGGCCACCGCCGCCGCTCGCCTGCGCCGCCCGCGTTGCCCGCGCCGCCACCGCCTCACCCGCTCCTGGATCCGGCGGTGAGGGCGAGGAGGAGCCCGGATCCGTCCTCCCCGCCACCGCCGGATCCGGCTTCCCCGCCACCGGATCCGGCCTCCTCGCCCGCATCGCCTGAGGGAGAGAGCGAGGGGAGAGGGTCGTCGCGCCGGAGGGGAGGAGGGGCGCGCCCGCCGAAGGAGGAGGAGGCAGCCGCGCGCGCCCGCTAGAGGAGGAGGCAGCCGCACTGTGTCTCCTCGGCAATCTCCCTTTCTGGTGCTCCTGCGTCTCCGCCGGTGTAGATGAGTTTTTTTGTTGAACCCTGCTCCTTTGTCTATGATGTACAAATCGATTTGTGGATGGATTGATTTGTGATGTGTTGAACCCTTCTCCTTCGTCTGCGATGCACGAATCAATTTGTGGATGAGTTTTTCTGATGTGTTGAATCCGTCATTTATCTGTGGTGTATGAATTTTTTTCTTGGATGAAATGCTTGATGTAGTGGCGGCGGTAGCCAGCGAGCATGGTGGCGGCAGCGGCGGTAACGAGCATGCTCCAGCCAGCATGCTTGTTGGATTGCTTTTTTTTTGTTTTTCTAAACCTTATCACTGTCGGGTGAAGTACCGGCAGCAGTAGCCAGCGAGCATCACTGCCGACATGCCACTGTCGGCTCAAAATCCGGCAGTGAAGGCGAATTTTGAACCGGCAGTGATGTCGAAAACTGGGGTAGTGATTAAACAAATTTCTTGTCCCACATGTAAATATTAATTAAATTTGATTTTTGGCCTAATTTCAAAAGGTTAAACTATTTTCAGCTCCAATCGCCAGTTAACTATACTTAATTCTAGAACCACATCCAGCATGGTATGCACGTTAATGCGTACAATTGATTGGAACCAACTGGGCCACCACTCTAATCATGCAAATGAGCAGAAGTTGTCTATGGTGACAATAAATGTTCTGGATTGCAGCTCTGCACTGAGCTTCTATGTAGGCCTCACCCTCACGACTCCAAAAAGAAAAGAACAGACGATATAAATCATAGCTAGACACCTCACATTGCATCCACGTATATATACACTGGTCGCTCTCCATGTTCACCTTCCTCAAGGTTAATTTGCCATGCACACGTGTGCCCCATATATACACTGACTCACAGACAGCTTATTGTAACTTGCAGCTTGTATAGGAATAGGAAAGCATAAGCAAAGATGCGTGATGGTTGTAAAGTTGGGATGACTTAGGTATGAGATGCACCTGGAATTTATATGTGTCAAATGGCTGTGGCATTATACTGCAAAGGCTTCTACTGGAAGAAGCAGCAGTGACTCTGAAGAGTCTGATTCGATGCATGGCTCCACTGAAACAATCAGGAGGCTGACGACCATGCCAATGAAGCAGCTGAACAAGCCTTAGAAGAACCCTGAGCTATCATCAAGGTCTTGCACAGGCCATGCACCAGAACAGGCCTCAGAAGCAGACACGTCGCCAACACTTCAAGCCTTCAAATCAGCAATGCACACGTACCAATCTGCTTGGCATCTTCAGAGGAACAGAAAACAACAGCACGACTGTGCCCAACGGCCTCATTTGTTATTGTACGTATTATCATGCAGTATTGTTTGTTACTTCGTGGCCAGAAGAATTATTGGCACATATAAAGCTTACTACCTTATAACAATGATTATATCATTGCAACACAGTTGACAAATTCAACCGCTAATTATGTAGCATTTAGAATAAGTATCTCAACAAAACAAAATCATGGCCTAAAACTTTGCAGCACGGTACTATTGGCACACTTGCCATGCTTTTGAACCTATTGCAACAAATTTTGCTTAGGGCTGGGAAATCTGTTTGCACCGACTACTTCGGTTCTGTGCATCACATTTGTTCGCTCACATGCCATTTCATTGTCGAGCAATCCTTTACGAAATTGATCTCATATATGAATCTACCACATCGCATGGAGCTTGCTCTCACTCTCGATCGACTGGTGCGATGGAAATCGTATAATCGAGTCCACCAACCAGTTGATGACACCACGAATCAGGACATCGTTCATGGTATGCAACATATAGTGATGCCTACTAATAAATGGGTTGAGGACAGCAAGGACTAGAGGAACTTGTGCTAGTTTCACAGAGCAACTAACGTATCACATTACAAAATGTTTCATTAACTATGCACATGGAACCATGTATGTCACACTCCAATAAAAATGTTACACCATATATACATATCTGTTTCATAGATGCATGCACATGCATGTTTGTTAGATCTAATTGCAAGATATTTGCCTAATATTTTTACAGCTTAATAAAAAATATATTTCTCCTTTTACCTCCTAAAAAATATATCCATCAAGATCTGTCTAAATGAATGCCCACCGTTATTTGGGAGTACTGCAGCAGCACATCGTGTGGTACACTAGCTCCCAGCACCGAAAAAAAACTCGTGCGACAGTGGCAGAAGGCAACAAGATGCAAGAGGCAATTGAAACACTTGCCCCTTAAGGTCTCTAGGGAAGACTTCTTGCTCTCATATAACAACCAATAGTCTTATCAGAGCCATCCAAAGCCAATAAGGACGATGGAGTAATCCGACTAGAGAGTTACTAGAGAGCCAGCGGTTGTCTTAACAAAAACAGTCCAAGCAGCTGGAGCAGGAGAGCAGGCTAGAGTCACTCCATCGCTGAGCTTTGGAATGACTAACTATCGTAGCTAGGTGTATGGTGGGGGACAAGGAAGACACCTCCTGGAGAAGAGTGCGGCCTAGGGAAGGACCTAGGATCTTGGATGTGGTGAGCCATCTAGGTTTGCATGGTACAAAAAATATGTCCATAAAACCAATAAGATCCTTGCACATTATTGAGTTCCACCTGGAAGGACCTCATCTTCATCAAACTTCTCCAAAAAAAATTATAGCTATCTGAAAAGCAGGATTGCTTTATTTATCTATCTACAACCCTGAGTCCGATTATCAAAATTCTTGTTTGGTAAGTTGAACAGGTTTCAATTCTACAAAAATGATTTTAGGAAACTACCCCTTTTGATTAACAGAGGCGGTCAAAAAGTGTGTGTCTCCTAAAAATACACCAATTTTTTTTGAAAGGACGGCAATAGCTTTGCCGCAAATTTTATTAGATGATAGAGAAGGAAAAACTGCACAAAGATTTACAGATTGCAGTCCAGCAAAGACTGCCACTCATGGCCCTTCCCCCCACAATTTTGAAACACCAAACTACTGAAACCACTAAAAACTACTGAAGAAAAGAAAAGTGAAAAAAGATTGACGAGATCCTAACATATGGGTATGTTAAGCCTCGGGTCTAGTGGTTCCCGAATGAAGAAGAGCCCCCGACCGACCCCTCCAGGATCGCCCAGGGGCTCGAGGGCTATACACATCGGGTACGCTCGCGCGCACCCTCTGGAGAAGAAACTCTGCCGAGCCTAACTATGACACGACCTCCGCTTGGGGCTCGGGGGCTCGCCCGAGCCCCTAGGCTCCCCATCTACGATGACACTTTGGCCCGGCCCTTGGCTCCTGCCCTGCCAATGATGCCAGCCAAGGCCTGGGCGCAGGAAGACACGCCCCGAGCTGCCGAGGCTCAGGGGCTCATCGGCGTTGCCCCTTGGGCACGGCATTGCCGGACACTTTCCCGACAAGGTCACGCACGGGACGTGACACAAGAAGACAAAGCTTCCCCACGGCCTCCAGGGGCTCGGAGGCCCCTAGGCCCACGCGTCAGCCCCTGAAGCCAATCTCCTTCACCGCCAAGAAAACACCAGAAGGTCCACCTGGGGAAGGCCGGTCCAAGCCGACATAGCCTGACATGCAGAGTGTCAGAACAGAGCAGCTGGATGGCGTGCACGGCTTCTTCGGCTCCATGACACCGCCACAGTCCACAGCGCGTCGCTGCAAGGCCCTCCTGGACTCCGGCGCATGTAGACCATAGGCTAGTTCCCCCAAACCGCCAAGTACCCAACCTATCTCGTTATCTAAGGGATAAGGTCTGACCTAGGAGGGGGGAAGAAATGACCAACAACAGAGAAGAAGATAGATCATTCCATTCCTTGGCCTCAGCTCAGCATCGAGAGCAAGGTAACCCACTGGGGGCACCGAGAGCTCCTCCACTGCATCTTGTCGTCTTCCTCCTCTCCGATGAGGGGAAGGCACCGGCGGCGGCGAGGCAACCTTAGGATTAGCACCAAGCTAACCCCCTACCAAATCTATCTACGGCCCTGTTGTAACCCCCTGATTTTGGGTGTTTTTGAGTATAAGGATCATCAGCTGCTGGACGTAGGGCACCGATTGGCTCGAGCCAAGATAAACCATTCCGTTCTCTCTTTGATTCTTGTGTTCTTGAGTCCACCTGAGCCACCGGAGACCTATACTCTGGCACTAACTCGAACAACAATGCTTGCCGCGGATATGACCATGCGACAGTTGGCTCGCCTAGTAGGGAGCAGCGTCAAGTGCGATTCTAGCAATACGGTGGCTAGAGCCACATGCCTCGTCGCCAGAGCAAGCGGCACCACCCTAGACGGTTGTGTCCGCTTCATCGACGAGTTCTCCGTCACGGCCGGCGCCTTCGCTCCGGGCCAGGTCCTCAACTTTGGGAGCCTGGCCTACGTCGCAGACTACTACGGTGAGCTTTGTTCGCTCCACATGGCTGTGCCAGCAGGCAGCGAGCCCCTGGCGTCACCCACTCCGCTAGGCCTTCTAGGAGCAGATCTCTAGGTCCTAGCCCAACAGATCCGGTGGGCTCGGTAGGTGGACCTAGAGGCCGCCGAAGCAGAGCTCGAGCGCCAAAGGCAAAACCTTACACGGCAGCAAGCCGCGCACCTTCTCGGCAACGACGACGACGCCCGCACGGGGGCTCCTAGCGGCCTTTGATTTCCCCGTGCGGTGTACAACAAGGCAGCCGCCACTTACTGCCTAGAAGACATCTCTGACACGTAGGACCCAAAGACCAACGAGAGGCTGAATGAGGCAAAGCTGCTCCTTCGTGTCGCCCTCGAACAGCAGGCCGGGAGCTCGGCATCCCAGCGCCACGCCATGCTCCCTCAGCCATCCTAGACGATGGTCACTCCCAACAGGGACCACTCCGATGCTCACACCCCATAGGTAGGGGGAGCAGCGGTGACACCTCCAGCAACAACTTCGACAGCCGTGGACCTAGGGTGCCAAGCCTCGATAGGAGCGAAGGCGTGACCTTTCTCCTCGGTGTCCCCACTCGCGCCACCAGATCGGTGACGACCGCGACATTTGTGACACCATCGAGGCTAGGTGCCACACTTAGGTACGGTCTCGTACCCCTAAGCGATGGGGTTGGGGCACCGCCCTGGATCACTTCGACCCCCTGGTGTTCGGGGCAGTGATGTGGGCGGCTCCCTACCTTAGGCGTTTTTGGTCACCGACCCACATCTCCAAGTATGATGATGAGACCAACCCAGATCATTGGCTAGAGGATTACCGCCTCACCATGAAGGTTGGGGGGTCAGACAATGACTTTGCCATCCAGTACCTTCCTTTGCTTCTATCAAGCTCGACCAGAGCTTGGCTCGAGCAGCTCGAGCCTGGCAGCATCCGCTACTGGGGCGACCTTCGCTCCATCTTCATCGGCCACTTCCAAGGTACATACACTCGGCCTAGGAACTCATGGGACCACCACAATTCCAGGCAAAGGCCCGATGAGACCCTCTGGGAGTACATCCAGTGTTTCTCCAAGAAGCGCAATGAGCTCCCCAACATCACCGACGTCGACGTCATCAACGCCTTCATCTATGGCACGACCTATGATGCATTCATCCACATGCTCAGCCGCGAGACCCCTTGCACGACACGGGAGCTCCTGGACGTCGCCACCCAATACGCCACCGGCGAGGAGGTGGTCCAGGACAACTTTAGCGGCAAAGCCAAGGCCGCCGGTCACCTCAACAGAGCCGATGCCGGCGACGATATCGCCTCGTCCCAGTGATGTCGTGACAGGAAGAACAAGGACCGGAAGGGCCACGGGGAGGAGATGGCGGTCGTGGCCGACGGCGCTAACAGACCTCAGCCCCGCAGGTGAGGCACATGCCCGGAACACTTCGAGAAGGCGCTCGAGGCCCCCTGCCCATTCCATGGGGGCAGGCAAAGCACCTCCTCAAGGACTATGCTACCATGAGGGGCTACATCTATGGCACCCTTGGCCAATAGGGCAAGGCCCAGAAGCCTGCCCTGAAGGTCGGCGACCTGGTGGGAGGCGCCCAGGAGGAAGACACCGAGTTTCTGGAGGCCGAGCGCTACCTCATGATCTTCGGGGGATCCCACGCCTATGAATCCCATCGGCAGTGCCGCATCACTGAACAGGAGGTGAATACCATTCACATCCTCGCCCCTCCAATGCGTCTCTGATGGTCCCAGATGGCCATCACCTTCGACCAGGAAGACCACCCCAATAGTGTAACTCATCCGAGGCGCTACCTGCTCATGGTTAGCCTGGTCGTGGGCACCACATGCCTACCAAGGTGCTGATGGATGGGGGTAGCGGCCTCAACATACTCTATGCTAGCACCCTCAACAAGATGGACATCCCCCATAGCAACCTATGCCCCAACAAGGCGCCGTTCTACGGGATCATGCTGGGGAAGGAAGCCATGCCCATCGGGCGCATTTGGCTTAACGTCATCTTTGGCCAGCTGGACAACTTCCGCAAGGAGCCACTCACCTTTGAGGTGGTTGACTTCCCTAGAGTCTACCACGCCCTCCTCGGTCGATCGTGCTTCGCCAAGTTTATGGTCGTCCCTAACCACACCTACTTGAAGCTCAAGATGCCTGGCCCAAACGGGGTCATCACCATCAAAGGGAGACTCGAGCAAGCCTACTACTGCGAGCTGGACTGTGTCGCCCAAGCGGCCATGCTCATCTCCCCCTATGATCTTGACGGCCCTGGCCACGACGCAAGAAGGGCACCGGTGGAGGAAGCAGCCAAGGCAGCAGCGGTGCTCGATCGACTGAGCATCGGCCAGGCGAACAAGGTTCCTAGTGGCAGTGGTGGCTCAGCTGGCCCTCCATCCAGGTGCTCGGACCCCCAGAAGCGGTTGACCCAATCGAGGTGAGTTCCGACCTTTCCCCATGAGGGAAGGCCAACACCACACCATCATCCTAGAAGCATCGTCTCCTGAGCCATTACCCGCCTCCCGACCTCCTTCGCTGGCCTCCCTCTACAACAACAAAAACCAAGATAAGTCCCATCCTCCCGGCCCTCTTCCTTTGCTTGTCTCTATGATTGTCTCCTTTAACCTGAGCCACCTAAGCGGAAGCTTGGCTAGACCAGAGGATTTACTGAGCTAACCACCTACTGACCTTTCTGAAGGGCGACCACTGCAGAAGGCCCCCGAGCGAGGCAAGGATCGGACGAACAGAGCAAGAGGACCGGGCGAGGGATCAGCAAGGCGCTAATGGAATGGCCCCGACCGCCATGTTACCAGCTATGTCATCTTTCCCTTCTCTTGTGTCCATTTCATTTTCTTTGCAGGTACCTGCCTGTTTCCTGATCCTTCATTGGATGGAGCCACCCCACCACATGATGGTATGGGGGCCCCCAAAAGGGGCATCACCGAGGTTTCTAAGGCTGGCCCATCGGGCTTCAAGGCCGCTCGAAGCACCTAAAGTGCGAGGGACGCTCGGGAGATGAGCCCACACGACTATAGCTGGGGTGCCCAGAAGTGTCCCAACCGTCTGTACGAGCGATGTTCGAGTATCGATTTTGAGCTACTCATGGTGACCCAACGAGGGAGGCAGCGCGCCCCCGAGTGCCGACAGACGAGCTCAAGAACTATACGAGTGGTTCGATCGGGAAGCCGAGGATCTCCCCTCTTGGGGACATGATCGAGGCACAGAACGACCATAAACCCGGTGTTCTCATGGACTTACCTGCTAGCAGCATGGGCATGGTGATCTTGGCCAACTAGGCCATCATCATAACAGCCCATCCCAACGAGGGACAAAGTCTCTGAGGACGACTCAAGAGCAATGGGATTACAAACGAAAGTAATTTTATTTCATTGATAGGGAATGACTTGATTACAACATACGGTGGCAAACCCTGCTTTAATCCAGCACAAGGTCGGCACCCCGACCCTACAATGATCTCCGCTCCTCCTCAGAGGGGGAGGAGAGCCCCTGCAATGAAGGCCGGCCTACCAAGCTAGGAAAGGCCGACCTCCCCAGATCTTCTTCAGGTGTAAGCATGAGGAGATCCGCGAAGGGCAAGACGGCCAAACCCTGCCTTAACCCCCTCCACAGGGCTCACACCACTGGGCTCCTAGGCTGAGAGCCGCTGGGGGCTTGGTTGGCCTTGCCGCGGATGAAGAATGGAGAAGATCGGCAGCCACCCACACTATATGAAGCGGAATCCGCGCAGCACCGTGGAGCATCTCCCGCCACCTCATGTAGTTGTGGTGGCTGCCTCGCTTGAGTCCTTCCACCCTCGAGGAAGCAATCGCCCGGCGCACCAAGATAGACTCACCTAGAGGGAAGCATCGCACTTCATCATCGCCATCACTGCCAAAGAAGATGGATCTGAAAGGAAGAAGAGAAGGGGCCAGAGGAAGGGATCGAAGACACGGCATCCCCCGGAGCTCCCCTTTATGTCCCAGACAATACGCTGTGAGAGGCTCCGGCCCTCAGATCAGCCATCAACGGCCTAAAGGGGCCCTAGGGAACTGGCTGGGCGTCTCCTCAATCCCCGCGACATGCCTCCAGGTGCAGTAAAGGCAGGGTCAGGGAACCGCTGACAACGAGTCAAGTCTTTGCTCCACTTTCCACCACGTGTGCCGCCTACTCTGTGCATGCCTCCTCATGGGACTTGAGGGGATTCGACGCCCCTCAGGCCCACTGGCTACCATCGACTGCCTGGATCCGCACACATCAAGTGCCATGGCTCCCCCTCTACCAGATCTACTCCATGTGGCCCCAACGTCCCATCTCCCAAACGAAGTGGGATGGTGTGGGGGTGCATGCCTTAACTCCTCCACCAGGCATGACTGCCCAAATGCCATCAACCGCCTGCACAAGACATTAGCGAAAGGGACATGCCTAGAAGCCACCACTATCGCTGACAGTGAGGCCCCACAACGGCCTCGGGGGGCTGCGCCAGCTCCCCAAATGGAGCAACCCAACCCGCCGATCGACGGGCGCTCGGGTGACACATCCCCCCAAAAACCAACAAACTCCCTGGAGTTGGGGCAGGAGCAGCTGAGCAGTGGGCCCAATGAGGGCCTCCGTCTAAGGCTCGGTGTGCTCCCCACACCCCAATCTATGGCTACAGAAGGCCGGCCCCAGAAGGCCGGCTCAAGAGGATCAAGACCTGCTACCGTAGCCCTCAGAAGGGCATGGTGCTTCGGATTATCAGATGGCCCTAAGCCAGAGCCCAGACGCTCTCAATCACCCGACCCACTACAGGCTCTGATAAAAAAGGAGGGCGCCTCCGGGCTCAAGATCAGCAACTCCCAGATGAGTTCACCGAGCCCTCGCTCAGGTAGAAGACCTATGCGACATAGACCCACGAAGGGATCAACATCATCATCGCCCCGCCTCGATAGCCGAGCAATGCCCATCGCACTAGAGAAGAAGGCCGCAAGCAGGGCACAGCACCCTTGTTAGCGGAAGTCATCCCCGCTAAGGAGGGTTCAGTCACCAGAAGATCGAATTCAGCCCTTCATCGTCATCACACCGAGTGAGGCCACGAAGGGCTCGTGGGCTCCTGACGAGATACTAACATATGGGTATGTTAAGCCTAGGTCCAGTGGTTCTAGAACGAAGAAGATCCCCCGACCGACCCCTCCAGAATTGCCAAGGGGCTCGGGGGCTATACCCATTGGGTATGCTCACGGGCACCCTTTGGAAAAGAAACCCTGTCGAGCCTGACTACGACATGACCTTCGCTTGGGGCTCAGGGGCTCGCCTGAGCCCCTAGGCTCCTGATCTATGACGACACTTTGGCATGGCCCTTGGCTCCTACCACTCCAATGATGCCAACCAAGGCCCGGGCGCAAGAAGACACGCCCTAAGCTGTCGAGGCTCGGGGGCTCCCTGGCGCTGCCCCTTGGGCAAGGCAATGTCGGCTAGTTTCCTGACAAGGTCACGCATGAGGTGTGACACAAGAAGACAAAGCTTCCCTACGGCCTCCAGGGGCTCGGAGGCCCTTGGGCACGCGCATCAGCCCCTGAAGCTGATCTCCTTCATCGCCAAGAAGACTCCAGAAGGTCCACCTGGGGGAGGCTTGACATGCAGAGTGTCATAACAGAGCAGCTGGATGGCGCCCAAGGCTTCTTTGGCTCCACGACACCACCACGGTCCATAGCGCGTCGCTGCAAGGCCCTCCTAGACTCCGGCGCATGTAGACCATAGACTAGTCCCCCCCCCCCCAACCACCATGTACCTGACCTATCTCATTATATAAGGGGTAAGATCGGACCTAGGAGGGGGAAGAAATGACCAACAACGAAGAAGAAGATAGATCACTCCATTCCTTGGCCTCGGCTCAGCATCAAGAGCAAGGCAACCCACCGAGGGCACCGAAGCTCCTCCACCGCATCTCGTCGTCTTCCTCCTCTTCGACAAGGGGAAGGCACCACCGGCGGCAAGGCAACCTTAGGATTAGCACCGAGCTAACCCCCTACCAAATCTCTCTACAACCCTGTTGTAACCCCTTGATTTTAGGTGCTTTTGAATATAAGGATCATCAGCTGCTAGACGTAGGGCACCGATTGGCCCGAACCAGGATAAACCGTTGCATTCTCTCTGTGATTCTTGTGTTCTTGAATCCACCCGAGCCACTGGAGACCCGTACTCTGACACCGACTCGAATAACAATGCTTGCCGCAGTTCTGACCCCGCAACAAAGGCCACTTGAAGTAAAAACAAAACCAACTAGGCAAGGACTAGAGCCCAAAACGACAATGAGAAGAAGGAAAAGAAATGAAAACAACAGCTGAACTACTGAGGCTGCAGCTCGTTGTTCCTAGGAGCCTTAGCCAACTGATATTGTAGAATTTCATCCTTGCAAAGTCCAGTGACCTGCAGTGGGCTTATAGAGCTGTGTTGGAAGATCTTTCGATTTCTCTCTTTCCAAATGCTCCACCAGAAATCTATGAAGATTCCGTCGACCTGCCCTTCTTTGATTTCTTTCAATTTTACGCCGGCATCTCCATCCATAGGTATGTAGGGAGCCTAATAATGCATTAACTCAATCCAGCACTGAAAGATTGAACCACTGTTTTATATAGCCCCAAACATGCTTTGTAAAAGGGCAGTCCTTACAAAGGGTGCCCAGGAGTTTCCTGATCATTTAAGCATAGCTTGCAATCTGTCTCATCAGTCCATCATCTTTTGAAAAGATTGTTTGCTGTGAGAATCTTCTTATGCATCAAAATCCACGCAAAAAACCAACATACACAAATTATTAGAGATAAATAGACAAATTTCGGAGGCACCAAATAAACTGTCTCTCTAAATCAATTAACAAAGGTGCACCTCTTTTTTTAGCAACAGAGGTGCACCTCTTAAGAGGTATGCCCCTGTTAATGGGGCCAAGCCCACTACCAGTATGTCTGGCCCATCTTGGCTTGGTATTAAGTTCAAAGTATACATGGTGAGGAAGCCAAGGCTTCTCAATTCTCTCCCTCCCCAACCGCACACTCAGCCGCCACCCCCAATCTCATTCTCTTTGTATCCCCACACTTTATCTTCTCTCTTCACCTTCTCTCATCCAACTGTGGTGAGCACAGCCCGCGCCCCTTCCCGGCAGCACACGCAATGGGGTACTAGTGTACTAGTGTTTTGACGTCGATCAAAGTTGCAGTTTTTAGTTAACATCATTTCTAGTGATGTTGTGTTCTGCATGAACATGACAATGGTGTGGAATTAGGTTTATCTTTAGGGTGAAATTGTTCAAATTTTAGTTTGGTTTCCACAGCCATTCTTCTCCCGCTCTGATTGCATGCCTATCCTATTGTGAATCGACTTCAAACACCTATGAAGCAAGTTCACTTTGGGCAGCTTGAACGATTAACTGCTATCAACATTTGTCCATATGCAGGAGAACAGTAAAATCATTAGTATTAAGACACATATTCCATATAATACTATTAACTGAAGCAATGTCCATTTTTAGTTACTAGCAAACATGTCGATGCATCGCAATATAACACATAACTTATTACCTGATCACATGCACGATTTGTGGCTCTGAGGTTTATTCAACATGTCATATATTTTAATACGTCTTAAAATTGGAATCCATGATGCTATTGGATATGTGCTGTTGTAACTTGTATGAGGACGAGTGGTGAGTATGAGTCACATACACGACAGAGAGCGACGTGAGTACATTGTGGGAAGTCGAAACAGACCGTTGGAAGAATACCCACTTGGCTTTAATAATATAAGGGAAAGATATAGAGCGTCGATATAGATATAGAGGTTGCAAGTCTAAATATAACGTCAACAAGACATTTGATTGTGTATTTCCCTCCCACGTAGCTTTTTAAAATCTAAATATAAAACTTACAATCTAGTTATACAAATCAGATTTGGGCGAGGAGGAAGGATGGACCAAGCCAGTGTTCGTGATGAGGATTGCCTGGTCCACTGGGCTGAGAGCGGAGAAGTTTAGGATACTCTGGGCTTTTGGGCCCAATCGAAGAGCCTGAACTGGTTGCTTTGCCGAATTGGACTAGTGGTAGATGACCTGATGGATTGTATCCAGGCTGGTTGTTTAGATTAGGCAGATTTTAGTTCTAATATTTTGAAAATATAAGTTGAGAACAGATTTTACTTGATAACTATATAACTAAATTAGAACATATAAATAATTTATATGGCTTTAAAGTCATGAAATTTTTATTTATATTTTATTAGTGAGGTTTCAGCATCACTCGATTAAAATTTTAATTTCAGAGTATATTATTAAGATTTGCACATTTTCATAGCATGGGTTGTTACACCGGCTATCATGCACACATATGCTTGTTTGTGATTCCATTTCGTCCAACGTCATCTTGGTTCAAACCGAAAAGTTGTGAGGTAAAAGTTGAAGATGTCATTTAAATAAAAATAAATAAAAATATGATTTTTTTTTAATATATGCTATACAGAAACGCGAAATTCCACCAATTCAGGTCCTGAAAATTTCAATCTCATTATCTCGATTGGCCACAGAAGTAAATTCGAGGAAAACATTAATTCGACAACAATGTTTTTTTTTTAAATAAACTTTCTTGAGAGGGAAACAAAAAGAACTTGGACTGAATGGTGTAGGAGGGCCGTGATTATTCCCTATAGTCGTTAATGGATCCTACTACCGCCCAAGTGGGCTGATCTTAATTCTGGTTGGGCCAACCATCACAAAATTAGTTGAGGCAGCCCATTGTTAGGCGGAAAAAGTTTACATTACCTCCCTCAACTTTCGCGAAAGTCCTATTTTTCTCCCTGAACTCCAAAACCGGGTAAAACACCTCCCTCGACTTTTAAAACTGTTCATCTTACCTCCCTGGCCATGCTATAAGCAGTTTTGAAGGCAGTTTTATCTTTTTCTTTTTTATTTATTTCGGTTGAATCTTAAAAAAACATAGTAAATCACACAAAAATCATAAAATGGAAAATCCAATTTTGTTGGACTCCACGTGAGTATATCTACACAGTGAACATATAATATATAATGCTTTAATACAAAGTTTTTGCTGTGGCTTTAGATCCATGCTTTTATGTAATTATTTAGAATAATTCATAGCTGCAGTTTCTATGGTTCAATTGTGATGAATTTTTATGGTGAGCTAATTATTGTATGATTGAACTGTAGTAAAAATTTCACGTTAATGTATATATTTAACAAGCATAAATCTAAATAAAATATATAACTAAGTTATACATGATCCAATGAGTATGAAATTTTTGCTACAGTTTAAGCATACAATAATTAGCCCACCATAAAAAATTCACCATAATTGGACCATAGAAACTGCAGCTTTGAATTATTCCATTTAATTACAGAAAAGCATAGATCTAAAGCCACAACAAAAACTTTGTACTAAAGCATACCATATTATATGTTCACTGTGTAGATCTACTCATATGGAGTCCAACAAAATTAGATTTTTCATTTTATGATTTTTGTGTGGTTTACTATGATTTTTCAAAGATTCAGTCGAAATAAATAAAAAAGAAAAAGACAAAAACCGCCTTCAAAACCTCTTATGACAGGGTCAGGGAGGTAAGATGAACGATTTTAAAAGTTGAGGGAGGTGTTTTGCCCGGTCTTGAAGATTGGGGAGGAAAAATAAACTTTCGTGAAAGTTGAGAAAAGTAGTGTGGACCTTTTCCTAGGCTGTCCCAAGTCCCAGCCAAATGCTGTACCGTATGTTTGCCATTGCCAAAGCTACAAAGGCCGAAAAAGAAAGGAACGACGCTTCCTGCTAGCTGTCGGTTTCGGTCCACCATGACAAGCAATCTTGTCGAAGATCCAACTGAGTAGGCCAGGCCCGAGTCACCGTACGGATATTTTCCGACCGTATTTAAAACCGAATCCGTTTAGAGGGGTTGAGATCTGTCCATATCCGAGTTCGGATATCTAACATCCGATACCGCATCCGTATCCAAATACTCAAATCGTATATTTATGATGTCGATATCCAATCGTATCATATCCGACATAGTTGACACTATCCGTATTCGAATCCGAATCTGGACAGAAATATGAAAACAAATATAATATCGATGATATCCGTCCGTATCCGATCCGTTTTCATCCCTACCTCTTGGGCAGCAGCAGCAGCCTGCGCACGTGTTCCTTCGCAGAGAAACCCCGGCCGTCCGGCACAACATCCATGTTTCCGAGAGAATAGACGCACCTCGGTCAGTCGCCCACGAGCGCATGTTCGCACATCTTCGGACGACGCACGTTGCATATCTCGGTGATTACCACACGAATGCACATCGTAATAGCGGACTTGCTACGTCCGATCCATGTGTTAGCATCCGGATGGTGTTCCCATATAGAGACCCCGAGCAAGCCTTAAGGCGTCGGGCTCACAAGTGAGCGCATCAGTAGTGGGCCCACGCCGCCCTGGATGCTGCCCAAGCCATCGATCTCGAACGTCGTCTACAACGCTGGCCACTTCCCACGCGCATCCCATGTGTAAAATTTAATATACTTTTGAAACATTCAAATGCAACAGTTGCAACATATAAACAAAAAAAGACAGATGAAACACTTA